>NC_140223.1:44931064-45026064 GCF_951802725.1 Rutilus rutilus
AGTAAAAAGATTAGTTAGAAAGAAAGAAAGAAAAAAGATTAATTAGTTAGAAAGAAAGAAAGAAAGAAAGAAAGAAAGAAAGAAAAAAGAAAGATTAGTTAGAAAGAAAGAAAGAAAGAAAGAAAGAAAGAAAGAAAGAAAGAAAGAAAAAAGATTAGTTAGAAAGAAAAAGATTTGTTAGAAAGAAAGAAAGAAAGAAAGAAAGAAAGAAAGAAAGAAAGAAAGAAAGAAAAAAGATTAGTTAGAAAGAAAGAAAGAAAAGTAAGAAAAAGAAAGAAAGAAAGATTAGTTAGAAAGAAAGAAAGAAAGAAAGAAAGAAAGAAAGAAAGAAAGAAAGAAAAAAGATTAGTTAGAAAGAAAGAAAGAAAAGTAAGAAAAAGAAAAAGAAAGATTAGTAAGAAAGAAAGAAAGAAAGAAAAAAGATTAGTTAGAAAGAAAGAAAGAAAAGTAAGAAAAAGAAAGAAAGAAAGAAAAGTAAGAAAAAGAAAGAAATAAAGAAAGATTAGTTAGAAAGAAAGAAAGAAAGAAAGAAAGAAAGAAAGAAAGAAAGAAAGAAAGAAAGAAAGAAAGAAAGAAAGAAAAAAGATTAGTTAGAAAGAAAGAAAGAAAGAAAGTAAGAGAAAGAAAGATTAGTTAGAAAGAAAGAAAGAAAAGTAAGAGAAAGAAAGAAAGAGAAAGAAAGAAAGAAAGATTAGTTAGAAAGAAAGAAAGAAAGAAAGAAAGAAAGAAAGAAAGAAAGAAAGAAAGAAAGAAAGAAAGAAAAAAGATTAGTTAGAAAGAAAGAAAGAAAAGTAAGAGAAAGAAAGATTAGTTAGAAAGAAAGAAAGAAAGAAAGTAAAAAGATTAGTTAGAAAGAAAGAAAGAAAGAAAGTAAGATTAGTTAGAAAGAAAGAAAGAAAGAAAGAAAGAAAGAAAGAAAGAAAGAAAGAAAGAAAAGCAAGAAAAAGAAAAAAGAAAGATTAGTTAGAAAGAAAGAAAGAAAAATGATTAGTTAGAAAGAAAGAAAGAAAAAAGATGAATTAGTTAAAAAGAAAGAAAGAAAGAAGATTAATTAGTTTGAAAGAAAGAAAGAAAGAAAGAAAGAAAGAAAGAAAGAAAGAAAGAAAGAAAGAAAAAAGATTAGTTAGAAAGAAAGAAAGAAAAGTAAGAAAAAGAAAGAAAGAAAGATTAGTTAGAAAGAAAGAAAGAAAGAAAGAAAGAAAGAAAGAAAGAAAGAAAGAAAGAAAGAAAGAAAGAAAAAATTAGTTAGAAAGAAAGAAAGAAAAGTAAGAAAAAGAAAGAACGAAAGATTAGTTAGAAAGAAAGAAAGAAAGAAAGAAAAAAGATTAGTTGGAAAGAAAGAAAGAAAAGTAAGAGAAAGAAAGATTAGTTAGAAAGAAAGAAAGAAAGAAAGAAAGAAAAAAGATTAGTTAGAAAGAAAAAGATTTGTTAGAAAGAAAGAAAGAAAGAAAGAAAGAAAGAAAGAAAGAAAGAAAGAAAGAAAGAAAGAAAGAAAAAAGATTAGTTAGAAAGAAAGAAAGAAAAGTAAGAAAAAGAAAGAAAGAAAGATTAGTTAGAAAGAAAGAAAGAAAGAAAGAAAGAAAGAAAGAAAGAAAGAAAGAAAGAAAGAAAGAAAGAAAAAAGATTAGTTAGAAAGAAAGAAAGAAAAGTAAGAAAAAGAAAAAGAAAGATTAGTAAGAAAGAAAGAAAGAAAGAAAGAAAAAAGATTAGTTAGAAAGAAAGAAAGAAAAGTAATAAAAAGAAAGAACGAAAGAAAGAAAGAAAGAAAGAAAGAAAGAAAGAAAGAAAGAAAGAAAGAAAGAAAAAAGATTAGTTAGAAAGAAAGAAAGAAAAGTAAGAAAAAGAAAAAAGAAAGATTAGTTAGAAAGAAAGAAAGAAAAGTAAGAAAAAAAAGAAAGATTAGTAAGAAAGAAAGAAAGAAAGAAAGAAAGTAAAAAGATTAGTTAGAAAGAAAAAAGATTAATTAGTTGGATGGATAGATTAGTAAGAAAGAAAGAAAGATAGATAAGTTAGTTAGAAAGATAGATAGATTAGTAAGTAAGAAAGAAAGAAAGATAGATATGTTAGTTAGAAAGATGGATAGATTAGTAAGAAAGAAAGAAAGATAGATATGTTAGTTAGAAAGATGGATAGATTAGTAAGAAAGAAAGATAGATATGTTAGTTAGAAATATGGATAGATTAGTAAGTAAGAAAGAAAGAAAGATAGATATGTTAGTTAGAAAGATGGATAGATTAGTAAGAAAGAAAGAAAGAAAGATAGATAAGTTAGTTAGAAAGATAGACTAGTTAAAACGAACGAAAGAAAGATAAATAAGTTAGTTAGAAAGATAAATAAGTTAGTTAGAAAGATAGATAGATTAGTTAAAAAGAAAGAAAGAAAGAAAGAAAGAAAGAAAGATAGATAAGGTAGTTAGAAAGATAGATATATTAGTAAGAAAGAAAGAAAGATAGATAAGTTAGTTAGAAAGATAGATAGATTAGTTAAAAAGAAAGAAAGATAAGTTAGTTAGAAAGATAGATAGATTAGTTAAAAAGAAAGAAAGATAGATAAGTTAAAAAGAAAGAAAGAAAGATAAGTTAGTTAGAAAGATAGATAGATTAGTTAAAAAGAAAGAAAGATAGATAAGTTAGTTAGAAAGAGATAGATTAGTTAAAAAGAAAGATAGATAAGTTAGTTAGAAAGATAGATAGATTAGTTAAAAAGAAAGAAAGATAGATAAGTTAGTTAGAAAGATAGATTAGTAAGAAAGAAAGATAGATTAGTTAGAAAGATAGATAGATTAGTTAAAAAGAAAGAAAGAAAGATAAGTTAGTTAGAAAGATAGATAGATTAGTTAAAAAGAAAGAAAGATAGATAAGTTAAAAAGAAAGAAAGAAAGATAAGTTAGTTAGAAAGATAGATAGATTAGTTAAAAAGAAAGAAAGATAGATAAGTTAGTTAGAAAGAGATAGATTAGTTAAAAAGAAAGATAGATAAGTTAGTTAGAAAGATAGATAGATTAGTTAAAAAGAAAGAAAGATAGATAAGTTAGTTAGAAAGATAGATTAGTAAGAAAGAAAGATAGATAAGTTAGTTAGAAAGATAGATAGATTAGTTAAAAAGAAATAAAGATAGATTAGTTAGTTAGAAAGATAGATTAGTTAAAAAGAAAGAAAGATGATAAGTTAGTTAGTTAGAAAGATAGATTAGTAAGAAAGAAAGAAAGATAAATTAGTTAGAAAGATAGATGGATTAGCTAGAAAGAAAGAAAGAAAGAAAGATAGATAAGTTAGTTAGAAAGATATATAGATTAGTTCAAAAGAAAGAAAGAAAGATAGATAAGTTAGTTAGAAAAAGATAGATTAGTTAAAAAGAAAGAAAGATAGATAAGTTAGTTAGAAAGATAGATAGATTAGTAAGAAAGAAAGAAAGATAGATAAGTTAGTTAGAAAGATAGATAGATTAGTTAAAAAGAAAGAAAGATAGATAAGTTAGAAAGATAGATTAGTTAAAAAGAAAGAAAGATAGATAAGTTAGAAAGATAGATTAGTTAAAAAGAAAGAAAGATAGATAAGTTAGATAGATAGATAGATAGATAGATAGATAGATAGATACGTTAGTTAGAAAGATAGATAGATAGATAGATAGATAGATAGATAGATAGATAGATAGATAGATAGATAGATAGATAGATAGATAGATAGATAAGTTAGTTAGAAAGATAGATAGATTAGTAAGAAAGAAAGAAAGATAGATTAGTTAGTTAGAAAGAAAGATAGATTAGTTAGAAAGAAAGATAGAAAGATCGATAGATAGAAAGATAAGTTAGTTAGAAAAAAAGATAGATAAGTTAGAAAGAAATATAGATAAGTTAGTTAAAAAGATAGATTAGTAAGAAAGAAAGATCAATTAGTTAGTTAGAAAGATAGATAGATTAGTAAGAAAGAAAGAAAGAAAGAAAGATAGATAAGTTAGTTAGAAAAAGATAGATTAGTTAAAAAGAAAGAAAGATAGATAAGTTAGTTAGAAAGATAGATAGATTAGTAAGAAAGAAAGAAAGATAGATAAGTTAGTTAGAAAGATAGATAGATTAGTTAAAAAGAAAGAAAGTTAGATAAGTTAGAAAGATAGATTAGTTAAAAAGAAAGAAAGATAGATAAGTTAGAAAGATAGATTAGTTAAAAAGAAAGAAAGATAGATAAGTTAGATAGATAGATAGATAGATAGATAGATAGATAGATAGATAGATAGATAGATAGATAGATAGATAAGTTAGTTAGAAAGATAGATAGATAAGTTATAAAGAAAGATAGATAAGTTAGTTAAAAAGATAGATAGATTAGTAAGAAAGAAAGAAAGATAGATTAGTTAGTTAGAAAGAAAGATAGATTAGTTAGAAAGAAAGATAGATAGATAAGTTAGTTAGAAAGATAGATAGATTAGTAAGAAAGAAAGATAGATAAGTTAGTTAGAAAGATAGATAGAAAGATAAGTTAGTTAGAAATATAGATAGATCGATCGATCGATAGATAGATAGATCGATAGATAGATAGATAGATAGATAGATAGATAGATAGATAGATAGATAGATAGATAGAAGTTTATTAGGTCATTGAATGGTAGTTTAATTGAGTCTAGGGCTTCAGGGAGTTTAGATTTGAGTTTTTGGCTTGTACACTAATGGGCCACCGTAGTCTTGGCTCAATTTGAGCAGTCTGCCATGTAAGTCTATGGGATTTTTATGGTTTTTAATATTAATTTTTAAGAAAACTGAAAGTCAAATCAGTCTGAAAAGATATAGCACACCAAGTCAGAACAGTCTGAAAGTCTGACCCGAGTTTGGAGTTTGTAGAGTTAAAGCTCTAGGAGGAGTTAGAGTTGATAAATTTTGGGTCAGAAGGATAAGAAGAAGAATAATAACTAGATGCGAAAGTTCGTCGAGACAAACTTTAAGTTGGCTTGAGAAAGTTTGGAGCACAACGTTTTTTGCTAGGCGGTTGCTAGGATGTTATGGGTGGTTGCTAGGGTATTTTGGGCGGTTGCTAGGGTGTTCTGGGTGGTTGCTAGGTGGTTGCTAGGGTGTCCTGGGTGGTTGCTAAGGTCTTTTGGGTGGTTGCTAGGGTATTTTGGGTGGTTGCTAGGGTGTTCTGGGTGGTTGCTAGGCGGTTGCTAGGGTTTTCTGGGTGGTTGCTAGGCTGTTTTGGGTGGTTGCTAGGGTATTCTGGGTGGTTGCTAGGCGGTTGCTAGGATATTTTAGGTGGTTGCTAGGGTCTTTTGGGTGGTTGCTAGGCAGTTGCTAGGGTCTTTTGGGTGGTTGCTAGGGTCTTTTGGGTGGTTGCTAGGCGGTTGCTAGGGTGTTTTGGGTGGTTGCTAGGATGTTTTGGGTGGTTGCTAGGGTCTTTTGGGTGGTTGCTAGGCAGTTGCTAGGGTGTTTTGAGTGGTTGCTAGGATATTTTAGGTGGTTGCTAGGGTCTTTTGGGTGGTTGCTAGGCGGTTGCTAGGGTGTTTTGGGTGGTTGCTAGGATATTTTGGGTGGTTGCTAGGGTCTTTTGGGTGGTTGCTAGGTGGTTGCTAGGGTGTTTTGGGTGGTTGCTAGGGTATTTTGGGTGGTTGCTAGGGTGTTCTGGGTGGTTGCTAGGCGGTTGCTAGGGTGTTTTGGGTGGTTGCTAGGATGTTTTGGGTGGTTGCTATGGTCTTTTGGGTGGTTGCTAGGCAGTTGCTAGGGTGTTTTGAGTGGTTGCTAGGATATTTTGGGTGGTTGCTAGGGTCTTTTGGGTGGTTGCTAGGCGGTTGCTAGGATATTTTAGGTGGTTGCTAGGGTCTTTTGGGTGGTTGCTAGGCGGTTGCTAGGGTCTTTTGGGTGGTTGCTAGGGTGTTTTGGGTGGTTGCTAGGATGTTTTGGGTGGTTGCTAGGGTCTTTTGGGTGGTTGCTAGGCGGTTGCTAGGGTGTTTTGGGTGGTTGCTAGGATATTTTGGGTGGTTGCTAGGGTCTTTTGGGTGGTTGCTAGGTGGTTCCTAGGGTGTTTTGGGTGGTTGCTAGGGTGTTCTGGGTGGTTGCTAGGCGGTTGCTAGGGTGTTTTGGGTGGTTGCTAGGATATTTTGGGTGGTTGCTAGGGTCTTTTGGGTGGTTGCTAGGGTGTTCTGGGTGGTTGCTAGGCGGTTGCTAGGGTGTTATGGGTGGTTGCTATGGTGTTGCTAGGCGGTTGCTAAGGTATTCAGGGCGGTTGATATGGTGTTACTAGGTGGCTGGTAGTTGTCACAGATGGTTACTATGGAGTTTTTAGAGAGTTCTTAGCATGATCTTGGCATGATTTAACACTTAACTAATCACTATTAGCATGTAGCTATTCACTGCTAGCATGTGTAGTATGTTGGAAGTGCTGTTTGCTAGCATGAGTCAAAAGAGCCAAACCTCATCTCTATACGATGTTCTGATACAGAGATATAGGTCTTACAAAACGGTTGCTAGGGTACTCGAGTTTGGTTGCTATGGAGTTGCTTGGGAGCTGGAAGATTTAAACTTAAGAAGTTTATAGTGGTTTGAAGTTTACAGTAGTTTACAGTAGTTTGAAGTTTGACAGATAGATAAATAAGTTAGATAGACACACACACACACACACACACACACACACACACACACACACAAACACACACACACACACACACACACACTAACTCGCTCACACACTCACTCATAAACTCAGTGTGTGTGTCTGAATTTAGAGTTTATAAGTGTATAAATTGATGAGTTTATAAGTGTATGAGTTCTTGAGTTTTGAGTTTATAAGTTTAAATCAGTTTAGAGTTTATAAGTTTAAATGAGTTTAAGAGTTCAGAGTTTATTAATTTATGAGTTTAAGAGTTCATAAGTTTATGAATTCATGAGTTTATAAGTTAATTAGTTTATAAGTGTTAATAGTTTAGAGTTTATTAGTTTAAATGAGTCTCAATGGCTCATATAGTATATAGAACGGCAGTTTGGTTTAGTCTTCAAGGTGTTTAGATTTAAATTTTTGTCGGTTTGAATTTTTTAGAACTCCCCAATGTAAGTCAATGGGAGTTTTTGAATGAGTTTTTTCGAGTTTTGATCGTCATTTGTAGGAAAACCGTAAGTCCGATCAGTCTGAAAAGATAGAGCACACCGAGTCAGATCAGTTTGAGTGTCTGACCCGAGTTTGGAGTATGTAGAGTTAAAGCTCTAAGAGGAGTTTGAGTTGTAAATTTTTAGGGTCAGAATAATAATAACTAGATGCGAAAGTTCGTTGAGACAAACTTTAAGTTGGCTTGAGAAAGTTTGGAGCAGAACGTTTTTTTGCTAGGCGGTTGCTAAGATGTTATGGGTGGTTGCTTTGGTGTTGCTAGGGTATTTTGGGCGGTTGCTAGGGTGTTCTGGGTGGTTGCTAGGTGGTTGCTAGGGTGTCCTGGGTGGTTGCTAGGGTCTTTTGGGTGGTTGCTAGGCGGTTGCTAGGATATTTTCGGTGGTTGCTAGGGTCTTTTGGGTGGTTGCTAGGCGGTTGCTAGGGTATTTTGGGTGGTTGCTAGGATATTTTTGGTGGTTGCTAGGGTCTTTTGGGTGGTTGCTAGGCGGTTGCTAGGGTGTTTTGGGTGGTTGCTAGGATATTTTGGGTGGTTGCTAGGGTCTTTTGGGTGGTTGCTAGGGTGTTTTGGGTGGTTGCTAGGGTGTTTTGGGTGGTTGCTAGGGTCTTTTGGGTGGTTGCTAGGGTGTTCTGGGTGGTTGCTAGGCGGTTGCTAGGGTGTTCTGGGTGGTTGCTAGGGTCTTTTGGGTGGTTGCTAGGCGGTTGCTAGGGTGTTTTGGGTGGTTGCTAGGATATTTTGGGTGGTTGCTAGGGTCTTTTGGGTGGTTGCTAGGGTCTTTTGGGTGGTTGCTAGGGTATTTTGGGTGGTTGCTAGGCGGTTGCTAGGGTGTTCTGGGTGGTTGCTAGGGTCTTTTGGGTGGTTGCTAGGCGGTTGCTAGGGTGTTTTGGGTGGTTGCTAGGATATTTTGGGTGGTTGCTAGGGTCTTTTGGGTGGTTGCTAGGCGGTTGCTAGGGTGTTTTGGGTGGTTGCTAGGATATTTTGGGTGGTTGCGAGGGTCTTTTGGGTGGTTGCTAGGGTGTTCTGGGTGGTTGCTAGGCGGTTGCTAGGGTGTTCTGGGTGGTTGCTATGGTATTCAGGGCAGTTGATATGGTGTTACTAGGTGGTTGGTAGTTGTCACAGATGGTTACTATGGAGTTTTTATAGAGTTCTTAGCATGATCTTGGCATGATTTAACACTTAACTAATTGCTATTAGCATGTAGCTATTCACTGCTAGCATGTGTAGCATGTTGGAAGTGCTGTTTGCTAGCATGAGTCAAAAGAGCCAAAACTCATCTCTATACGATGTTCTGATACAGAGATATAGGTCTTGCAAAACAGTTGCTAGGGTACTCAAGTTTGGTTGCTATGGAGTTGCTTGGGAGCTGGAAGCATTAAACTTAAGAAGTTTAAAGTGGTTTGAAGTTTACAGTAGTTTAAAGTAGTTTGAAGTTTATGATAGATATATAAATAAGTTAGATAGATACACACACACACACACACACACACACACACACACACACACACACACACACACTCACTCAGACTACCTCGCTCACACACTCACTCAGACACACACACACACACTCACTCAGACACACACACACACACACACACACACACACACACACACACTCAGAGTTTATGAGTTTAGAGTTTATAAGTGTACGAGTTTTTGAGTTTAGAGTTTATAAGTTTAAATGAGTTTAGAGTTCAGAGTTTATTAATTTATGAGTTTAAGAGTTCATAAGTCTATGAATTCATGAGTTTATTAGTTAATTAGTTATTAAATTTAAGTTAATTAGTTTATAAGTGTATGAGATTAGAGTTTATTAGTTTAAATGAGTTTCATTGGCTAATATATATAGAACGGCAGTTTGGTTTAGTCTTCAAGGTGTTTAGATTTGAATTTTTGTCGGTTGGTGAGTTTGAATCTGGATTTGAATTTTTTAGAACTCCCCAATGTGAGTCAATGGGAGTTTTTCCGAGTTTTGATCGTCATTTGTAGGAAAACCGTAAGTCCGATCAGTCTGAAAAGATAGAGCACACCGAGTCAGATCTGTTTGAGTGTCTGAGCCGATTTTGGAGTATGTAGAGTTAAAGCTCTAGGAGGAGTTTGAGTCAGATTTTTTAGTAAGAAGAATAATAATAATAATAATAATAAGTTTAAATAGGATTTCAATATGTTGGCTCTCTCAAGCCAACTTAATAATATGTTTAAATAGGATTTCAATATGTTGGCTCTCTCAAGCCAACTTAACTAGAAAAAAAAGTTTGTTGAGACAAACTTTAAGTTGGCTTGAGAAAGCCTGACCAGAGAGTTTGAAGAAGTTTAAAGAAGTTAGAAGTTTAAAGTAGGTTAAAGTTAGATTGATAGATTAGTTAGAAAGAAATAATAGTTGGGAAGAAAGAAAGAAAGAAAGAAAGAAAGAAAGAAAGAAAGAAAGAAAGAAAGAAAGAAAGAAAGAAAGAAAGAAAGAAAGAAAGAAAGAAAGAAAGAAAGAAAAAAGATTAGTTAGAAAGAAAGAAAGAAAGAAAGAAAGAAAGAAAGAAAGTAAAAAGATTAGTTAGAAAGAAAGAAAGAAAGAAAGAAAGAAAGAAAGAAAGAAAGAAAGAAAGAAAGAAAAAAGATTAGTTAGAAAGAAAGAAAGAAAGAAAGAAAGAAAGAAAGAAAGAAAGAAAGTAAAAAGATTAGTTAGAAAGAAAGAAAGAAAGAAAGAAAGTAAAAAGATTAGTTAGAAAGAAAGATTAGTTAGAAAGAAAGAAAGAAAGAAAGAAAGAAAAAGATTAGTTAGAAAGAGAAAGAAAAGATTAGTTAGAAAGAAAGAAAGAAAGAAAGAAAAGTAAGAAAAAGAAAAAAGAAAGATTAGTTAGAAAGAAAGAAAGTAAAAAGATTAGTTAGAAAGAAAGAAAGAAAGAAAGAAAGAAAGAAAGAAAGAAAGAAAGAAAGAAAGAAAGAAAGAAAAAAGATTAGTTAGAAAGAAAAAAGATTAGTTAGAAAGAAAGAAAGAAAAGTAAGAAAAAGAAAGAAAGAAAGAAAGATTAGTTAGAAAGAAAGAAAGAAAGAAAGAAAGAAAGAAAGAAAGAAAGAAAGAAAGAAAGAAAGAAAGAAAAAAGATTAGTTAGAAAGAAAGAAAGAAAGAAAGTAAGAGAAAGAAAGATTAGTTAGAAAGAAAGAAAGAAAAGTAAGAGAAAGAAAGAAAGAGAAAGAAAGAAAGAAAGATTAGTTAGAAAGAAAGAAAGAAAGAAAGAAAGAAAGAAAGAAAGAAAGAAAGAAAGAAAGAAAGAAAGAAAGAAAGAAAAAAGATTAGTTAGAAAGAAAGAAAGAAAAGTAAGAGAAAGAAAGATTAGTTAGAAAGAAAGAAAGAAAGAAAGTAAAAAGATTAGTTAGAAAGAAAGAAAGAAAGAAAGAAAGTAAAAAGATTAGTTAGAAAGAAAGAAAGAAAGAAAGAAAGAAAGAAAGAAAGAAAGAAAGAAAGAAAAGCAAGAAAAAGAAAAAAGAAAGATTAGTTAGAAAGAAAGAAAGAAAAATGATTAGTTAGAAAGAAAGAAAGAAAAAAGATTAATTAGTTAAAAAGAAAGAAAGAAAGAAAGAAAGAAGATTAATTAGTTTGAAAGAAAGAAAGAAAGAAAGAAAGAAAGAAAGAAAGAAAGAAAGAAAGAAAGAAAGAAAAAAGATTAGTTAGAAAGAAAGAAAGAAAAGTAAGAAAAAGAAAGAAAGAAAGATTAGTTAGAAAGAAAGAAAGAAAGAAAGAAAGAAAGAAAGAAAGAAAGAAAGAAAGAAAGAAAGAAAAAAGATTAGTTAGAAAGAAAGAAAGAAAAGTAAGAAAAAGAAAGAACGAAAGATTAGTTAGAAAGAAAGAAAGAAAGAAAGAAAGAAAGAAAGAAAGAAAGAAAGAAAGAAAAAAGATTAGTTAGAAAGAAAGAAAGAAAAGTAAGAGAAAGAAAGATTACTTAGAAAGAAAGAAAGAAAGAAAGAAAGTAAAAAGATTAGTTAGAAAGAAAGAAAGAAAAAAGATTAATTAGTTAGAAAGAAAGAAAGAAAGAAAGAAAGAAAGAAAGAAAGAAAGAAAGAAAAAAGAAAGATTAGTTAGAAAGAAAGAAAGAAAGAAAGAAAGAAAGAAAGAAAGAAAGAAAGAAAGAAAGAAAGAAAAAAGATTAGTTAGAAAGAAAAAGATTTGTTAGAAAGAAAGAAAGAAAGAAAGAAAGAAAGAAAGAAAGAAAGAAAGAAAGAAAGAAAAAAGATTAGTTAGAAAGAAAGAAAGAAAAGTAAGAAAAAGAAAGAAAGAAAGATTAGTTAGAAAGAAAGAAAGAAAGAAAGAAAGAAAGAAAGAAAGAAAGAAAAAAGATTAGTTAGAAAGAAAGAAAAGTAAGAAAAAGAAAAAGAAAGATTAGTAAGAAAGAAAGAAAGAAAGAAAAAAGATTAGTTAGAAAGAAAGAAAGAAAAGTAAGAAAAAGAAAGAAAGAAAGAAAAGTAAGAAAAAGAAAGAAATAAAGAAAGATTAGTTAGAAAGAAAGAAAGAAAGAAAGAAAGAAAGAAAGAAAGAAAGAAAGAAAAAAGATTAGTTAGAAAGAAAGAAAGAAAGAAAGTAAGAGAAAGAAAGATTAGTTAGAAAGAAAGAAAGAAAAGTAAGAGAAAGAAAGAAAGAGAAAGAAAGAAAGAAAGATTAGTTAGAAAGAAAGAAAGAAAGAAAGAAAGAAAGAAAGAAGATTAGTTAGAAAGAAAGAAAGAAAAGTAAGAGAAAGAAAGATTAGTTAGAAAGAAAGAAAGAAAGAAAGTAAAAAGATTAGTTAGAAAGAAAGAAAGAAAGTAAGATTAGTTAGAAAGAAAGAAAGAAAGAAAGAAAGAAAGAAAGAAAGAAAGAAAGAAAGAAAGAAAGAAAGAAAGAAAGAAAAGCAAGAAAAAGAAAAAAGAAAGATTAGTTAGAAAGAAAGAAAGAAAAATGATTAGTTAGAAAGAAAGAAAGAAAAAAGATTAATTAGTTAAAAAGAAAGAAAGAAAGAAAGAAAAAAGATTAGTTAGAAAGAAAGAAAGAAAAGTAAGAAAAAGAAAGAACGAAAGATTAGTTAGAAAGAAAGAAAGAAAGAAAGAAAGAAAGAAAGAAAGAAAGAAAGAAAGAAAGAAAGAAAAAAGATTAGTTAGAAATAAAGAAATAAAGAAAGAAATAAAGAAAGAAAGAAAGAAAGAAAGAAAGAAAGAAAGAAAGAAAAAAGATTAGTTAGAAAGAAAGAAAGAAAGAAAGAAAAGTAAGAAAAAGAAAAAAGAAAGATTAGTTAGAAAGAAAGAAAGAAAAGTAAGAAAAAAAAGAAAGATTAGTAAGAAAGAAAGAAAGAAAGAAAGAAAGAAAGAAAGTAAAAAGATTAGTTAGAAAGAAAAAAGATTAATTAGTTGGATGGATAGATTAGTAAGAAAGAAAGAAAGATAGATAAGTTAGTTAGAAAGATAGATAGATTAGTAAGTAAGAAAGAAAGAAAGATAGATATGTTAGTTAGAAAGATGGATAGATTAGTAAGAAAGAAAGAAAGATAGATATGTTAGTTAGAAAGATGGATAGATTAGTAAGAAAGAAAGATAGATATGTTAGTTAGAAATATGGATAGATTAGTAAGTAAGAAAGAAAGAAAGATAGATATGTTAGTCAGAAAGATGGATAGATTAGTAAGAAAGAAAGAAAGAAAGATAGATAAGTTAGTTAGAAAGATAGACTAGTTAAAACGAACAAAAGAAAGATAAATAAGTTAGTTAGAAAGATAAATAAGTTAGTTAGAAAGATAGATAGATTAGTTAAAAAGAAAGAAAGAAAGAAAGAAAGAAAGAAAGAAAGAAAGAAAGAAAGAAAGAAAGAAAGAAAGATAGATAAGGTAGTTAGATAGATATATTAGTAAGAAAGAAAGAAAGATAGATAAGTTAGTTAGAAAGATAGATAGATTAGTTAAAAAGAAAGAAAGAAAGATAAGTTAGTTAGAAAGATAGATAGATTAGTTAAAAAGAAAGAAAGATAGATAAGTTAAAAAGAAAGAAAGAAAGATAAGTTAGTTAGAAAGATAGATAGATTAGTTAAAAAGAAAGAAAGATAGATAAGTTAGTTAGAAAGAGATAGATTAGTTAAAAAGAAAGATAGATAAGTTAGTTAGAAAGATAGATAGATTAGTTAAAAAGAAAGAAAGATAGATAAGTTAGTTAGAAAGATAGATTAGTAAGAAAGAAAGATAGATAAGTTAGTTAGAAAGATAGATATATTAGTTAAAAAGAAAGAAAGAAAGATAAGTTAGTTAGAAAGATAGATAGATTAGTTAAAAAGAAGGAAAGATAGATAAGTTAAAAAGAAAGAAAGAAAGATAAGTTAGTTAGAAAGATAGATAGATTAGTTAAAAAGAAAGAAAGATAGATAAGTTAGTTAGAAAGAGATAAGATTAGTTAAAAAGAAAGATAGATAAGTTAGTTAGAAAGATAGATAGATTAGTTAAAAAGAAAGAAAGATAGATAAGTTAGTTAGAAAGATAGATTAGTAAGAAAGAAAGATAGATAAGTTAGTTAGAAAGATAGATAGATTAGTTAAAAAGAAATAAAGATAGATTAGTTAGTTAGAAAGATAGATTAGTTAAAAAGAAAGAAAGATGATAAGTTAGTTAGTTAGAAAGATAGATTAGTAAGAAAGAAAGAAAGATAAATTAGTTAGAAAGATAGATGGATTAGCTAGAAAGAAAGAAAGAAAGAAAGATAGATAAGTTAGTTAGAAAGATATATAGATTAGTTCAAAAGAAAGAAAGAAAGAAAGATAGATAAGTTAGTTAGAAAAAGATAGATTAGTTAAAAAGAAAGAAAGATAGATAAGTTAGTTAGAAAGATAGATAGATTAGTAAGAAAGAAAGAAAGATAGATAAGTTAGTTAGAAAGATAGATAGATAGATTAGTTAAAAAGAAAGAAAGATAGATAAGTTAGAAAGATAGATTAGTTAAAAAGAAAGAAAGATAGATAAGTTAGAAAGATAGATTAGTTAAAAAGAAAGAAAGATAGATAAGTTAGATAGATAGATAGATAGATAGATACGTTAGTTAGAAAGATAGATAGATAGATAGATAGATAGATAGATATATAAGTTAGTTAGAAAGATAGATAGATTAGTAAGAAAGAAAGATAGATAAGTTAGTTAAAAAGATAGATAGATTAGTAAGAAAGAAAGAAAGATAGATTAGTTAGTTAGAAAGAAAGATAGATTAGTTAGAAAGAAAGATAGAAAGATCGATAGATAGAAAGATAAGTTAGTTAGAAAAAAAGATAGATAAGTTAGAAAGAAATATAGATAAGTTAGTTAAAAAGATAGATTAGTAAGAAAGAAAGATCGATTAGTTAGTTAGAAAGATAGATAGATTAGTAAGAAAGAAAGAAAGAAAGATAGAAAGAAAGAAAAAAGATTAGTTAGAAAGAAAGAAAGAAAAGTAAGAGAAAGAAAGATTAGTTAGAAAGAAAGAAAGAAAGAAAGTAAAAAGATTAGTTAGAAAGAAAGAAAGAAAGAAAGTAAAAAGATTAGTTAGAAAGAAAGATAGAAAGAAAGAAAGAAAAGCAAGAAAAAGAAAAAAGAAAGATTAGTTAGAAAGAAAGAAAGAAAGAAAAATGATTAGTTAGAAAGAAAGAAAGAAAAAAGATTAATTAGTTAAAAAGAAAGAAAGAAAGAAAGAAGATTAATTAGTTTGAAAGAAAGAAAGAAAGAAAGAAAAAAGATTAGTTAGAAAGAAAGAAAGAAAAGTAAGAAAAAGAAAGAAAGAAAGATTAGTTAGAAAGAAAGAAAGAAAGAAAGAAAGAAAGAAAGAAAGAAAGAAAAAAGATTAGTTAGAAAGAAAGAAAGAAAAGTAAGAAAAAGAAAGAACGAAAGATTAGTTAGAAAGAAAGAAAGAAAGAAAGAAAGAAAGAAAGAAAGAAAGAAAAAAGATTAGTTAGAAAGAAAGAAAGAAAAGTAAGAGAAAGAAAGATTAGTTAGAAAGAAAGAAAGAAAGAAAGTAAAAAGATTAGTTAGAAAGAAAGAAAGAAAAAAGATTAATTAGTTAGAAAGAAAGAAAGAAAGAAAGAAAGAAAGAAAGAAAGAAAGAAAGAAAAAAGAAAGATTAGTTAGAAAGAAAGAAAGAAAGAAAGAAAGAAAGAAAGAAAAAAGATTAGTTAGAAAGAAAAAGATTTGTTAGAAAGAAAGAAAGAAAGAAAGAAAGAAAGAAAGAAAGAAAGAAAGAAAGAAAAAAGATTAGTTAGAAAGAAAGAAAGAAAAGTAAGAAAAAGAAAGAAAGAAAGATTAGTTAGAAAGAAAGAAAGAAAGAAAGAAAGAAAGAAAGAAAGAAAGAAAGAAAGAAAAAGAAAAAAGATTAGTTAGAAAGAAAGAAAGAAAAGTAAGAAAAAGAAAGAACGAAAGATTAGTTAGAAAGAAAGAAAGAAAGAAAGAAAGAAAGAAAGAAAGAAAGAAAGAAAGAAAGAAAGAAAAAAGATTAGTTAGAAAGAAAGAAAGAAAAGTAAGAGAAAGAAAGATTAGTTAGAAAGAAAGAAAGAAAGAAAGAAAGAAAGAAAGAAAGAAAGAAAGAAAGAAAGTAAAAAGATTAGTTAGAAAGAAAGAAAGAAAAAAGATTAATTAGTTAGAAAGAAAGAAAGAAAGAAAGAAAGAAAGAAAGAAAGAAAAAAGAAAGATTAGTTAGAAAGAAAGAAAGAAAGAAAGAAAGAAAGAAAGAAAAAAGATTAGTTAGAAAGAAAAAGAAAGAAAGAAAGAAAGAAAGAAAGAAAGAAAGAAAGAAAGAAAGAAAGAAAGAAAGAAAAAAGATTAGTTAGAAAGAAAGAAAGAAAGAAAGAAAAGTAAGAAAAAGAAAGAAAGAAAGATTAGTTAGAAAGAAAGAAAGAAAGAAAGAAAGAAAGAAAGAAAAAGATTAGTTAGAAAGAAAGAAAGAAAAGTAAGAAAAAGAAAAAGAAAGATTAGTAAGAAAGAAAGAAAGAAAGAAAAAAGATTAGTTAGAAAGAAAGAAAGAAAAGTAAGAAAAAGAAAGAAAGAAAGAAAAGTAAGAAAAAGAAAGAAAGAAAGAAAGATTAGTTAGAAAGAAAGAAAGAAAGAAAGAAAGAAAGAAAGAAAGAAAGAAAGAAAGAAAGAAAAAAGATTAGTTAGAAAGAAAGAAAGAAAGTAAGAGAAAGAAAGATTAGTTAGAAAGAAAGAAAGAAAAGTAAGAGAAAGAAAGAAAGAGAAAGAAAGAAAGATTAGTTAGAAAGAAAGAAAGAAAGAAAGAAAGAAAGAAAGAAAGATTAGGTATAAAGAAAGAAAGAAAGAAAGAAAGATTAGGTATAAAGAAAGAAAGAAAGAAAGAAAGAAAGAAAGAAAGAAAGAAAGAAAGAAAGAAAGAAAAAAATATAAGGTATAAAGAAAGAAAGAAAAAGATTAGGTATAAAGAAAGAAAGAAAGAAAGAAAGAAAGAAAGAAAGAAAGATTAGGTAGAAAGAAAGAATGAAAGAAAAAAGAAAGAAAGATTAGCTAGAAAGAAAGAATGAAAGAAAAAAGAAAGAAAGATTAGCTAGAAAGAAAAAAAGAAAGAAAGAAAGATTGTAAGAAAGAAAGAAAGATTAGGTAGAAAGAAAGAATGAAAGAAAAAAGAAAGAAAGATTAGCAAGAAAGAAAGATTGTAAGAAAGAAAGAAAGATTAGGTAGAAAGAAAGAATGAAAGAAAAAAGAAAGAAAGATTAGCTAGAAAGAAAGAAAGAAAGAAAGAAAGAAAGAAAGAAAGAAAGAAAGAAAGAAAGATTAGGTATAAAGAAAGAAAGAACGCAAGAAAGATTAGGTAGAAAGAAAGAAAAGTTAGAAAGAAAGAAAGAAAGAAAGAAAGAAAGAAAGAAAGAAAGAAAGAAAGAAAGAAAGAAAAAAATATAAGGTATAAAGAAAGAAAGAAAAAGATTAGGTAGAAAGAAAGAAAGAAAGAAAGAAAGAAAGAAAGAAAGAAAGAAAGAAAGAAAGAAAGAAAGATTAGGTAGAAAGAAAGAATGAAAGAAAAAAGAAAGAAAGATTAGCTAGAAAGAAAGAATGAAAGAAAAAAGAAAGAAAGATTAGCTAGAAAGAAAAAAAGAAAGAAAGAAAGATTGTAAGAAAGAAAGAAAGATTAGGTAGAAAGAAAGAATGAAAGAAAAAAGAAAGAAAGATTAGCTAGAAAGAAAGAAAGAAAGAAAGATTGTAAGAAAGAAAGAAAGATTAGGTAGAAAGAAAGAATGAAAGAAAAAAGAAAGAAAGATTAGCTAGAAAGAAAGAAAGAAAGAAAGAAAGAAAGAAAGAAAGAAAGAAAGAAAGAAAGAAAGAAAGATTAGGTATAAAGAAAGAAAGAACGAAAGAAAGATTAGGTAGAAAGAAAGAAAGAAAGAAAGAAAGAAAGAAAGATTAGGTATAAAGAAAGAAAGAACGAAAGAAAGATTAGGTAGAAAGAAAGAAAAGTTAGATAAGTCAGATAGATAGATAGATAGATAGATAGATAGATAGATAGATAGATAGATAGATAGATAGATAGATAGATAGATAGATAGATAAGTTCAAAAGATAGATAGATAGATAGATAGATAGATAGATAGATAGATAGATAGATAGATAGATAGATAGATAAGTTCAAAAGATAGATAGATAAATAGATAGATAAGTTCAAAAGATAGATAGATAGATAGATAGATAGATAGATAGATAGATAGATAGATAGATAGATAGATAGATAGATAGATAGATAGATAGATAGATAGATAGATAGATAGAAAGAAAAGGTTTAAAGAGATAGAAAGAAAGAAAGAAAATGTTTAAAGAAATAAAGAAAGAAAGAAAGAAAGAAAGAACGAAAGATTAATTAGTAAGAAAGAAGGAGAAAGAAAGAGAGAAAGAAAGAAAAAGAAAGATTGATTAGTTGAAAGAAAGAAAGAAAGAAAGAAAGAAAGAAAGAAAGATAGATAGATGATTTACTGATTCAAGCATGATTTACCATAGTTTACCATGATTTACCATGATTTACCATAGTTTACCATAATTTACTATAGTATACCATGATTTACCATGTTCAAGTATGATTTACTGATTCTAGCATGATTTGTCATAGATTACCATCATTTTCCATAGTTTACCATGATTTACTATAGTATACCACGATTTACCATGTTCAAGTATAATTTACTGATTCTAGCATGATTTACCATAGTTTACCATGATTTACCACGATTTACCATAGTTTACCATGATTTACTATAGTATACCATGATTTACCATGTTCAAGTATGATTTATTGATTCTAGCATGATTTACCATAGTTTACCATGATTTACCACGATTTACTATAGTTTACCATGATTTACTATAGTATACCACGATTTGCCATGTTCAAGTATAATTTACTGATTCTAGCATGATTTACCATAGTTTAGCATGATTTACCATAGTTTACCATGATTTACCATGATTTACCATAGTTTACCATTATTTACTATAGTATACCAAGATTTACCATGTTCAAGTATGATTTACTATGATTCTAGCATGATTTACCATATTTTACCACGATTTACCATAGTTTACCATGATTTACCATAGTTTACCATGCTAGCATGATTATCATGTTGCTAGCATGATGCTAGAATTTTTTTACCATGTTGCTAGTGTAAGGACCACCCATTGGCCCAACGACGGAATCCAACGGCCTGGCGAAGGTTTAAAGCGTGTATGTCTTTTCAGTGCTCCAGTGATGTTCACTTAATTTATTGGAACTTAGTTTTAGTATTACTTTAGCTCTATGCGTAATCTGACTCCAATTTCAAATGATAATCAAATTTAGATCGTATTTCTGATTAGAAAATAATCATAAATATTGATTATTAATTAATTTAGATCTTTGATTATTCTGATTATCCCATACTTTCAATTATTCGTTCATCACGGACCTAGTGTCGCTTTGAGACGTCACGTCGCGACTGCGCGCTCACGATCACAAACTAGCCAGTCCTGAAATAGTCAGAGGGTGCAGTGCAAATATTTTACCCAATGCAGCCGCTCACTGCAGACCCATAGGTGTAATTTTTTATAATATTTGCAGCGTACAACATGCTAAGTCAGGGAATAGTCAGAAATCAGGAGGTCTATCTAAGATGTGCCCCATGGTCCATTCAAAGTGCCTCCAGTTTGATCTATTCTGGACAAAATTTGCGGAAACACCAGACTACACATTAATCTACTGGAAATAATGATTTCAAAAGAATGCAGAATAAATCAAGATGTAACATTTATTTGTCAGGTAAAAATATCTCATGCCAATTACAGAAGTAAATTATTAAAAGCCAATTCAAAAAATATATGACATCATTTACTCAAAGATGACTCTAAAAGTAAGTAATGTTTTCCTGACAAAGACACACAGTAATGTGTTAGGGTTTTCCAACAGGAAAATACTGACATGTATTACTGTGCGGGGGATTCTCCTGGTAAAAGATTCCCAAAGATTGCTCTGTTACCTCACCTTAAATATCAGATCAGAACAGAAGGGGGTTAAACAAATGTTGTTTAGAGTTGGTTGGGCCAATCCATGTACCCCAGGGGGTAGCACCTGGTTTCTTGAGATATCGTAAAGAGATATCAGCCAGAGAGGAGATACAGGATTCTCCTGAGTTCTCAATCTTTCTCATTAAACCAATGACTGCAATGAAATTAAGACCATTTTACCAATCGCACGGTGCCCTTTAAAATGACACCAAACATGAAAAGGAAAAACAACATATTCACAAGATACACCATATGTGTTATATAGACATTCTTAATGAACTTTCAGTGCCTTGAGGAGGGAGAGAGGGGGATGAGTTGAAGTCAAACAAGGGGACAATGAGATAAGTTTGGGCAGGACAAGGTTCTGTGCTCTGTCTTTGCTATCTGCTGTCCAGGGTGCATTTTATGGCTTTATTGCAGGGTGCGTTTTGTTTTAGCAGGAAAATCAGTTCTTACAGACGGCCCCTGGCCCCTTGGGACAGATTTAGATCAGGCCTAAGGGGACATTTTTTGGACATTTTCCTGTTTCCACATTTTCAGTGTTCATAGACCTGACCACTGTAGTTTGCAGTGTTAGTCGATTGGTGCAGGAATCCAGTCGTCACCTGAAATAACAGCATTAAGACAGGTTGAACATTAAAATGAAAGCATGGCAGAATGCGTGGATGCTGCATCAGCTGGACAGGGTGTCATGTGACCCTCTTGGCCGGGTTTGCTTCCACCTTCACTTGGCTGCGTTGGTATTCAGTCTGTAGAATGATCTCATTGTATCAAGTCTGTTTGCTTTGGTCAGCATGATCAGAAAGTGTCATTGTAACGCTTTGTGGAAACATCTTTGTCCTCCCTAGGATGTTTTAACTGACCCTTTGAGAAGTCCTCGGTCACCTTCAAGCAGAAGGTTTCATTTGCCGGGCAGATCAGAACTCCATTGTTGAAGGATTAATTTACTGATGACGCTCCATTGCGTGTGAGACACCTGAACAACTTCTGAATGACCATGCAATAATTGAACACTGATGTATTTGTGGTTATTGTAAGATGAGGAAAAGTTATTGGATAAACACAAGAACACAAGATAACAAAACATGATGTACTCAAAAATATGAACCCCAAAAGTCAAAGGTGCGAGTGGTAAATATGGTCTTTTTTCAAAATCATATATTTAATGAACAGGTGTAATTTGATCACCAAATTCTTCACTACCGCAGTGATCTGGTAGTGGGATTTAGACTTGGTCTGGATGAATCAAGGACGGGTAGCAGAAAGTCACCATAACTAGTATATTTACTAGTTGTATGCATAATTAGAGTAATTAGAGTATATCACATAATTAAACATGGAAATACACAATTTCATAATTATAAAATTGTCTAGATTAGTTGTTATAAGTGCAATTCATCAATGAAACTTAATGTTTTAATAGATTCAATTAGAGAATGAAATGTATAGAAACAGATATTTAAATTCTCTAGTTTAACTTTTGTAATCATCCTCTGTGCATTTGATGTACAGGCTAGGTCACACTCAATAGTGCAGGTCTGAATTGTATAGTTGACAAATAGAAATGCCTGCATTTTAGATTTAACTGTTTAGATCATTTTTTATTGTCATTAGTCATTTGTTGGAAACTAGGGGGCCCTCCCAATTTTCAACAATTGCCCACGACTGAACATAATAAATATTTTGTCCAAAGACCAGTTGTATTAATGGGTCTCAATTAGATTTGTAATGAGGATTTAAATCAATTGATGTGTGACCACAGCCATGCATGTCCTATGCACAGCACAGTATTTACATACAGGAAA
The DNA here is from genome assembly GCF_951802725.1 of Rutilus rutilus. Lineage (NCBI taxonomy): Eukaryota > Metazoa > Chordata > Actinopteri > Cypriniformes > Leuciscidae > Rutilus > Rutilus rutilus. The sequence continues at coordinate 44,952,441 of NC_140223.1, forward strand.
TTGACAAGACTGTCATGCTGAAAAGAAATTATTAAAATAATTTCCTTTGTCCTATATGTATGAAGGTGAGTGATGTATTGTAGATTTGCATGATGTGAATAATTTTGGCCTGGATAGTCTTATGATCTATGCCAGGTAGAGATGTTCTAAGATTGCCATAGTGATGGTGTGTATTGTTGTGTATGTTTGTGTATAGGAGATGGGTGGTGTTTTATCCTACCATAATTTGTGTTGCATAATTTAGTTCCAGTTCTAAACTGGGAGGCCACATACAGGAGCTACTTCTGTAGTGTTATGAGGTGTGAGCGGCCCCTTGAAGTTTCTCCATCCCCATCTCCTAATGTAAAGCTGTGTGTCCTGCTTAAGGCAGGCGAGACCAGACCCTTATGGAATCTGGTTCTAAAGAAAGTCATTTGTCAGCCTGTAAGGGAAATAGACCTAGAGAGGAAAACACAGTTTAATCTTGAGCCTTTATATAAATTGCATTAAGATAGATGGTCGATCTCAATATTTATTTGATTGCCTTTGCCAGACAGTTGTTACTGATGGCTTTGATCTGTTAAGATTTTACGCCATTAGAAGAAAATTTGTTTTAGTTTACAAAGACATGCATCATTATCATGATCATGTTTTAGTAAAGAAAAGGTCAATTAAACAGTGATAACGGTCAGATCTGACTGCTATTGCAGTTGAACTCACACAGTCTGCTGTGTTGTGAGCATTAGGACCCTCAGGTCTGCTAGGGAAATCTCTTTACATGATGATGTTTATTTACACTAGCCAGATCTGTGTTTAGAGCAATTAGATCACCAGGTGTGGTGCTGTGCTTGTTTGTTTTAGCCTTTGGAATTTATGGTGCCATTCAACTCTTGACCATTTGGATCTCTGTGGTCCATAAAGACTGTAGATTTTCTGCCTGATGTTTACATTTCACACAAACTGTTCTTACATGTCCAGTAAAATACCTTTCCTGATCAGATTCCATGTAAGCTGAAGCTCCCAGAGAGGAGTTTGTTAACACTTGCACCACTTCGTTTGTGGTTTTGTTGCAAGAGAAAATTTAAATTTTTACCTCCCCTTGTTACTGGGTTAAATCTCTGTTAGATCAAAATAAAATCATCCTGTGGATTTGGATGGATATTCAAGACATGGCAATCAGGTTGATCATTTTAGTCTATACTGGGCATTGTAATTTCTCTCATTAAAGATTCTTGCACAAATAGAAGGTAAAGAAGTTCTTTCTGATTCATTCTTCCTTTCAGTTTCCTTTCTTACCAATACTTTCTCTAACCATCTATTATCTCATTCCTCCCAACACTAGTGTTCCTTCTTCTTGTTCCCTACATACACGTACCATCTTTCTACATTCTGATTCTTTTCATTCTCATTAAACATCCTTTCCTCTTCTAACCCAATGCTGAATCATCACGAGATTAAAGCCATTCTTGGCCATTACAATATAATATATATTACAATCTGGTCATAATATAAATTATATTTTATAAAATTGTATAAATCAAACCAATTTTATTTACTGGTCTCGGGGGTTTCTACTGAGTTATGTGTCCAAACTGACTTGTTATCTTCTCACTGATCTTTTTAGAAGGTGTTTGGCCCTGCAGCTCCAGCTGTGCTGGCATTAGCATTGTGTACACAGCAACAACCAAACTGGAAACCAGTTACAGCTGCTTTGATGCTGTGAACATTCAATGGACTGCAGGCATTGAGAAACATGGGTCAAATCATTGCTCAATTTTAAAGATTTTTGTGACTACAATTTAGAATTGGACACAATTATCTTGTTTTAGGCTGAGATGTTATCAGTTGCATTCTTTTAAGAATCTTCTTTGAATGTGAAATAAAGGTTGGACAAACAGGTCTCATGGAGGGCACCAAGATTGTTTTATGGTTTGTTACTTTTGTCAGTCTCTTTTGAGACCTCGAAAACATACAAGAATGCAGTGATTGTAAAGTCTGTTAAAAGACCAAATTAAAAGCTATGTTTTATAAGACTGAGCCTTAAATGGTGTTGTTTAAACCATATTTGGGACATCAGTCATGAACTTTTTGACACTATTGAAAGATTTTCAAAGAACAATGATTACTTTGATGTAATTCATATTGGTCTTTGTCTAAATTCCCTCATAAGATAAAGACAAGCTGTGCATGTCCTCTGAAACTATCAGGCCTGGTTACAAGCCCCTTAGTAACACAATAATTGCCATTATATGCATCAGTTTTAAAATTTAGCATATTTTTCCGAATTTCAGCCTCTAGGACTTCTGCATAGCAGCTGTTCTCTAGGACTGAGAGATCATTTTCTCAGATCATTTCTTTTGAAATGTTCTAATTACACTGTTTTGTCCAACTTTACATTTCACACACAAAGTTTTCAAGTGAGACAGTTTTCCTTGTTATCTTTTAGCTCATCAAATCACAAGATTTTTTCACAAGTTAACGTGACCATTTTCTTATTTCCATTATTGCAATGTTGTTGCAACAAAACAAATAATTAAATGTAACAACATTATTTACCTCAGAATTGTAGTTTTTAGTTTTCAACCCTCTGTTGAGTACCAGAATAAAATTTGGATGATGTTATTCCAATTTAGGTTTCATCACTTGTTGCTTGGGCAAACAAGGAGGTATTTAAATTTAAAGCAAGGGATATCTTTTCTCATCTACGCTGCCGCTATCATGTCCCTGATATGTGGTTTTATCTAATTCTCAAGCCCCACCGGATTTTGCGGTCTCCGGTCTAACTGGGTATGCCGACCCATTCTATAAATGTGTCTATATGAGGTGCGTCAGAATTTTCCCTCAACACTTCTAAAAGGCAAAAGAGAATTGACTTACCAAACGGCTGAAGAAAGAGAAGGACATCTTACTTCTCTTATTTGCTGCAAGTCCCAATATTTCACTGAAAAGACACTCGCAACCTGGAGAATCACGTCGAGGTCACCACTTTGTAAGGACCACCCATTGGCCCAACGACGGAATCCAACGGCCTGGCGAAGGTTTAAAGCGTGTATGTCTTTTCAGTGCTCCAGTGATGTTCACTTAATTTATTGGAACTTAGTTTTAGTATTACTTTAGCTCTATGCGTAATCTGACTCCAATTTCAAATGATAATCAAATTTAGATCGTATTTCTGATTAGAAAATAATCATAAATATTGATTATTAATTAATTTAGATCTTTGATTATTCTGATTATCCCATACTTTCAATTATTCGTTCATCACGGACCTAGTGTCGCTTTGAGACGTCACGTCGCGACTGCGCGCTCACGATCACAAACTAGCCAGTCCTGAAATAGTCAGAGGGTGCAGTGCAAATATTTTACCCAATGCAGCCGCTCACTGCAGACCCATAGGTGTAATTTTTTATAATATTTGCAGCGTACAACATGCTAAGTCAGGGAATAGTCAGAAATCAGGAGGTCTATCTAAGATGTGCCCCATGGTCCATTCAAAGTGCCTCCAGTTTGATCTATTCTGGACAAAATTTGCGGAAACACCAGACTACACATTAATCTACTGGAAATAATGATTTCAAAAGAATGCAGAATAAATCAAGATGTAACATTTATTTGTTAGGTAAAAATATCTCATGCCAATTACAGAAGTAAATTATTAAAAGCCAATTCAAAAAATATATGACATCATTTACTCAAAGATGACTCTAAAAGTAAGTAATGTTTTCCTGACAAAGACACACAGTAATGTGTTAGGGTTTTCCAACAGGAAAATACTGACATGTATTACTGTGCGGGGGATTCTCCTGGTAAAAGATTCCCAAAGATTGCTCTGTTACCTCACCTTAAATATCAGATCAGAACAGAAGGGGGTTAAACAAATGTTGTTTAGAGTTGGTTGGGCCAATCCATGTACCCCAGGGGGTAGCACCTGGTTTCTTGAGATATCGTAAAGAGATATCAGCCAGAGAGGAGATACAGGATTCTCCTGAGTTCTCAATCTTTCTCATTAAACCAATGACTGCAATGAAATTAAGACCATTTTACCAATCGCACGGTGCCCTTTAAAATGACACCAAACATGAAAAGGAAAAACAACATATTCACAAGATACACCATATGTGTTATATAGACATTCTTAATGAACTTTCAGTGCCTTGAGGAGGGAGAGAGGGGGATGAGTTGAAGTCAAACAAGGGGACAATGAGATAAGTTTGGGCAGGACAAGGTTCTGTGCTCTGTCTTTGCTATCTGCTGTCCAGGGTGCATTTTATGGCTTTATTGCAGGGTGCGTTTTGTTTTAGCAGGAAAATCAGTTCTTACACTAGCATGGTTTACCATGATTTACCATAGTTTACCATGATTTACCACGATTTACCATAGTTTACCATGATTTACTATAGTATACCACGATTTACCATGTTCAAGTATAATTTACTGATTCTAGCATGATTTACCATAGTTTACCATGATTTACCACGATATACCATAGTTTACCATGATTTACTATAGTATACCATGATTTACCATGTTCAAGTATAATTTATTGATTCTAGCATGATTTACCATAGTTTACCATGATTTACCACGATTTACAATAGTTTACCATGATTTACTATAGTATACCATGATTTACCATGTTCAAGTATGATTTATTGATTCTAGCATGATTTACCATAGTTTACCATGATTTACCACGATTTACTATAGTATACAGTGATTTACTATAGTATACCACGATTTGCCATGTTCAAGTATAATTTACTGATTCTAGCATGATTTACCACAGTTTAGCATGATTTACCATAGTTTACCATGATTTACCATGATTTACCATGATTTACCATAGTTTACCATTATTTACTATAGTATACCATGATTTACCATGTTCAAGTATGATTTACTATGATTCTAGCATGATTTACCATAGTTTACCACGATTTACCATAGTTTACCATGATTTACCATAGTTTACCATGCTAGCATGATTATCATGTTGCTAGCATGATGCTAGAATTTTTTTACCATGTTGCTAGCATGGTTTACCATGATTTACCATAGTTTACCATGATTTACTATAGTATACCATGATTTACCACGATTTACCATAGTTTACCATGATTTACTATAGTATACCATGATTTACCATGTTCAAGTATGATTTACTGATTCTAGCATAGAAAGAAATAGAAAGAAATAGAAAGAAAGAAAGAAAGAAAGAAAGAAAGAAAGAAAGAAAGAAAGATTAGGTATAAAGAAAGAAAGAACGAAAGAAAGATTAGGTATAAAGAAAGAAAGAACGAAAGAAAGATTAGGTAGAAAGAAAGAAAAGTTAGAAAGAAAGAAAGAAAGAAAGAAAGAAAGAAAGAAAGAAAGAAAGAAAGAAAGAAAGAAAGATTAGGTAGAAAGAAAGAAAAGTTAGATAAGTCAGATAAATAGATAGATAGATAGATAGATAGATAGATAGATAGATAAGTTAAAAAAGATAGATAGATAGATTAGTTAAAAAGATAGATAGATAGATAGATAGATAAGTTAAAAAGATAGATAGATAGATAGATAGATAGATAGATAGATAGATTGGTTAAAAAGATATATAGATAGATAGATAGATAGATAGATAGATAGATATAGTTAAAAAGATAGATAGATAGATAGATAAGTTAAAAAGATAGATAGATAGATTAGTTAAAAAGATAGATAGATAGATAGATAGATAGATAGATATATAGATAAGTTAAAAAGATAGATAGATAGATAGATAGATAGATAGATTAGTTAAATAGATAGATAGATAAATAGATAGATAGATAGATAAGTTAAAAAGATAGATAGATAGATAGATAGATAGATAGATAGATAGATAAGGTTTGAAAATAGATAGATAGATATATAGATATATAGATAGATAGATAGATAGATAGATAGATAGATAGATAGATAGATAGATAGGTAGATAGATAGATAGATAGATAGATAGATAGATAGATAGATAGATAGATAAGTTAGTTAGAAAGATAGATAGATTAGTAAGGAAGATAGATAAGTTAGTTAGAAAGATAGATAGATTAGAAAGAAAGATAGATAAGTTAGTTAAAAAGATAGATAGATTAGTAAGAAAGAAAGAAAGATAGATTAGTTAGTTAGAAAGAAAGATAGATTAGTTAGAAAGAAAGAAAGATAGATAGATAAGTTAGTTAGAAAGATAGATAGATTAGTAAGAAAGAAAGATAGATAAGTTAGTTAGAAAGATAGATAGAAAGATAAGTTAGTTAGAAAGATAAGTTAGATAGATAGATAGATAGATAGATAGATAGATAGATAGATAGATAGATAGATAGATAGATAGAAGTTTATTAGGTCATTGAATGGTAGTTTAATTGAGTCTAGGGCTTCAGGGAGTTTAGATTTGAGTTTTTGGCTTGTACACTAATGGGCCACCGTAGTCTTGGCTCAATTTGAGCAGTCTGCCATGTAAGTCTATGGGATTTTTATGGTTTTTAATATTAATTTTTAAGAAAACTGAAAGTCAAATCAGTCTGAAAAGATATAGCACACCAAGTCAGAACAGTCTGAAAGTCTGACCTGAGTTTGGAGTTTGTAGAGTTAAAGCTCTAGGAGGAGTTAGAGTTGATAAATTTTGGGTCAGAAGAATAAGAAGAAGAAGAATAACTAGATGCGAAAGTTCGTCGAGACAAACTTTAAGTTGGCTTGAGAAAGTTTGGAGCAGAAACTTTTTTGCTAGGTGGTTGCTAGGATGTTATGGGTGGATGCTATGGTGTTGCTAGGGTATTTTGGGCGGTTGCTAGGGTGTTCTGGGTGGTTGCTAGGCGGTTGCTAGGGTGTTATGAGTGGTTACTAGGATGTTTTGGGTGGTTGCTAGGGTGTTGCTAGGGTATTTTGGGTGGTTACTAGGGTGTTCTAGGTGGTTGCTAGGCGGTTGCTAGGATATTTTGGGTGGTTGCTAGGGTCTTTTGGGTGGTTGCTAGGCGGTTGCTAGGGTATTTTAGGTGGTTGCTAGGATATTTTGGGTGGTTGCTAGGGTGTTCTGGGTGGTTGCTAGGCGGTTGCTAGGATATTTTGGGTGGTTGCTAGGCTGTTTTGGGTGGTTGCTAGGGTATTCTGGGTGGTTGCTATGGTGTTGCTAGGGTATTTTGGGCGGTTGCTAGGGTGTTCTGGGTGGTTGCTAGGTGGTTGCTAGGGTGTCCTGGGTGGTTGCTAAGGTCTTTTGGGTGGTTGCTAGGCAGTTGCTAGGGTTTTCTGGGTGGTTGCTAGGCTGTTTTGGGTGGTTGCTAGGCGGTTGCTAGGATATTTCTGATGGTTGCTAGGGTCTTTTGGGTGGTTGCTAGGCGGTTGCTAGGATTTTTTGGGTGGTTGCTAGGGTCTTTTGGGTGGTTGCTAGGCGGTTGCTAGGGTATTTTAGGTGGTTGCTAGGATCTTTTGGGTGGTTGCTAGGCGGTTGCTAGGGTCTTTTGGGTGGTTGCTAGGATATTTTAGGTGGTTGCTAGGCAGTTGCTAGGGTTTTGTGGGTGGTTGCTAGGCTGTTTTGGGTGGTTGCTAGGCGGTTGCTAGGATATTTCTGATGGTTGCTAGGGTCTTTTGGGTGGTTGCTAGGCGGTTGCTAGGATTTTTTGGGTGGTTGCTAGGGTCTTTTGGGTGGTTGTTAGGCGGTTGCTAGGGTATTTTAGGTGGTTGCTAGGGTCTTTTGGGTGGTTGCTAGGGTATTTTGGGTGGTTGCTAGGGTGTTCTGGGTGGTTGCTAGGCGGTTGCTAGGATATTTTGGGTGGTTGCTAGGCTGTTTTGGGTGGTTGCTAGGGTATTCTGGGTGGTTGCTATGGTGTTGCTAGGGTATTTTGGGCGGTTGCTAGGGTGTTCTGGGTGGTTGCTAGGTGGTTGCTAGGGTGTCCTGGGTGGTTGCTAAGGTCTTTTGGGTGGTTGCTAGGCAGTTGCTAGGGTTTTCTGGGTGGTTGCTAGGCTGTTTTGGGTGGTTGCTAGGCGGTTGCTAGGATATTTCTGATGGTTGCTAGGGTCTTTTGTGTGGTTGCTAGGCGGTTGCTAGGATTTTTTGGGTGGTTGCTAGGGTCTTTTGGGTGGTTGCTAGGCGGTTGCTAGGGTATTTTAGGTGGTTGCTAGGATCTTTTGGGTGGTTGCTAGGCGGTTGCTAGGGTCTTTTGGGTGGTTGCTAGGATATTTTAGGTGGTTGCTAGGCAGTTGCTAGGGTTTTCTGGGTGGTTGCTAGGCTGTTTTGGGTGGTTGCTAGGCGGTTGCTAGGATATTTCTGATGGTTGCTAGGGTCTTTTGGGTGGTTGCTAGGCGGTTGCTAGGATTTTTTGGGTGGTTGCTAGGGTCTTTTGGGTGGTTGCTAGGCGGTTGCTAGGGTATTTTAGGTGGTTGCTAGGGTCTTTTGGGTGGTTGCTAGGCGGTTGCTAGGGTCTTTTGGGTGGTTGCTAGGATATTTTAGGTGGTTGCTAGGGTCTTTTGGGTGGTTGCTAGGCGGTTGCTAGGGTGTTTTGGGTGGTTGCTAGGATGTTTTGGGTGGTTGCTAGGGTCTTTTGGGTGGTTGCTAGGCGGTTGCTAGGGTGTTTTGGGTGGTTGCTAGGATATTTTGGGTGGTTGCTAGGGTCTTTTGGGTGGTTGGTAGGCGATTGCTAGGGTGTTTTGGGTGGTTGCTAGGATATTTTGGGTGGTTGCTAGGCGGTTGCTAGGGTCTTTTGGGTGGTTGCTAGGCGGTTGCTAGGTCTTTTGGGTGGTTGCTAGGATATTTTGGGTGGTTGCTAGGGTCTTTTGGGTGGTTGCTAGGGTGTTCTGGGTGGTTGCTAGGCGGTTGGTAGGGTGTTCTGGGTGGTTGCTAGGGTCTTTTGGGTAGTTGCTAGGCGGTTGCTAGGATATTTTGGGTAGTTGCTAGGGTCTTTTGGGTGGTTGCTAGGATATTTTCGGTGGTTGCTAGGGTCTTTTGGGTGGTTGCTAGGCGGTTGCTAGGGTATTTTGGGTGGTTGCTAGGATATTTTTGGTGGTTGCTAGGATATTTTGGGTGGTTGCTAGGTGGTTGCTAGGGTCTTTTGGGTGGTTGCTAGGTGGTTGCTAGGGTGTTATGGGTGGTTGCTAGGTGTTGCTAGGCGGTTGCTAAGGTATTCAGGGTGGTTGATATGGTGTTACTAGGTGGCTGGTAGTTGTCAGAGATGGTTACTATGGAGTTTTTATAGAGTTCTTAGCATGATCTTGGCATGATTTAACACTTAACTAATCACTATTAGCATGTAGCTATTCACTGCTAGCATGTGTAGTTTGTTGGAAGTGATGTTTGCTAGCATGAGTCAAAAGAGCCAAACCTCATCTCTATACGATGTTCTGATACAGAGATATAGGTCTTACAAAACGGTTGCTAGGGTACTCGAGTTTGGTTGCTATGGAGTTGCTTGGGAGCTGGAAGATTTAAACTTAACAAGTTTATAGTGGTTTGAAGTTTACAGTAGTTTACAGTAGTTTGAAGTTTGACAGATAGATAAATAAGTTAGATAGACACACACACACACACACACACACACACACACACACACACACAAACAAACACACAAACACACACACACACACCCACTAACTCGCTCACACACTCACTCATAAACTCAGTGTGTGTGTCTGAGTTTAGAGTTTATAAGTGTATAAATTGATGAGTTTATAAGTGTATGAGTTCTTGAGTTTTGAGTTTATAAGTTTAAATCAGTTTAGAGTTTACAAGTTTAAATGAGATTAAGAGTTCAGAGTTTATTAATTTATGAGTTTAAGAGTTCATAAGTTTATGAATTCATGAGTTTATAAGTTAATTAGTTTATAAGTGTTTATAGTTTAGAGTTTATTAGTTTAAATGAGTCTCAATGGCTCATATAGTATATAGAACGGCAGTTTGGTTTAGTCTTCAAGGTGTTTAGATTTAAATTTTTGTCGGTTTGAATTTTTTAGAACTCCCCAATGTAAGTCAATGGAGTTTTTGAATGAGTTTTTTCGAGTTTTGATCGTCATTTTTAGGAAAACCGTAAGTCCGATCAGTCTGAAAAGATATAGCATACCGAGTCAGATCAGTTTGAGTGTCTGAGCCGAGTTTGGAGTATGTAGGGTTAAAGCTCTAGGACGAGTTTGATATAGATTTTTTTAGGGTCAGAAGAATAATAATAATAAGTTTAAATAGGATTTCAATATGTTGGCTTTCTCAAGCCAACTTAACTAGAAAAAAAAGTTTGTTGAGACAAACTTTAAGTTGGCTTGAGAAAGCCTGACCAGAGAGTTTGAAGAAATTAGAAGTAGTTTGATGTTAAGTTAGTTAGAAAGATAGATTTAGAAAGATAGATAAGTTAGTTAGAAAGATAGATAGATTAGTAAGAAAGAAAGAAAGATAGATAAGTTAGTTAGAAAGATAGATAGATTAGTTAAAAAGAAAGAAAGATAAGGTAGTTAGAAAGATAGATAGATTAGTTAAAAAGAAAGAAAGATAAGTTAGTTAGAAAGATAGATTAGTTAAAAAGAAAAAGAAAATAGATAAGTTAGTTAGAAAGATAGATAGATTAGTTAAAAAGAAAGAAAGATAGAAAAGTTAGTTAGAAAGATAGATAGATTAGTTAAAAAGAAAGAAATAAAGAAATAAAGATAGATAAGTTAGTTAGAAAGATAGATAGATTAGTTAAAAAGAAAGAAAGAAAGATAGATAAGTTAGTTAGAAAGATAGATAGATTAGTTAAAAAGAAAGATAGATAAGTTAGTTAGAAAGATAGATAGATTAGTAAGAGAAAGAAAGAAAGAAAAATAGATAAGTTAGTTAGAAAGATAGATTAGTTAAAAAGAAAGAAAGATAGATAAGTTAGTTAGAAAGATAGACAGATTAGTTAAAAAGAAAGAAAGATAGATAAGTTAGTTAGAAAGATAGATAGATTAATTAAAAAGAAAGAAAGATAGATAAGTTAGTTAGAAAGATAGATAGATTAATTAAAAAGTAAGAAAGATAGATAAGTTAGTTAGAAAGATAGATAGATTAGTAAGAAAGAAAGAAAGAAAGAAAGATAGATCAGTTAGTTAGAAAGATAGATAGATTAGTTAAAAAGAAAGAAAGATAAGTTAGTTAGAAAGATAGACAGATTAGTTAAAAATAAAGAAAGATAGATAAGTTAGTTAGAAAGATAGATAGATTAGTTAAAAAGAAAGAAAGAAAGATAGATAAGTTAGTTAGAAAGATAGATAGATTAGTAAGAAGAAAGAAAGTTAGATAAGTTAGTTAGAAAGATAGATAGATTAGTAAGAAAGAAAGAAAGAAAGATAGATAAGTTAGTTAGAAAGATAGATAGATTAGTAAGAAAGAAATAAAGATAAATTAGTTAGAAAGATAGATTAGTTAGAAATAAAGAGATAGATAAGGTAGTTAGAAAGAAAGATAAATTAGTAAGAAAGAAAGAAAGATAAATAAGTTAGTTAGATAGATAGATTAATTAAAAAGAAAGAAAGATAGATAAGTTAGTTAGAAAGATAAATAGATTAGTTAAAAAAGAAAGATAGATAAGTTAGTTAGAAAGATAGATAGATAGATTAGTAAGAAATAATGAAAGATAGATAAGTTAGTTAGAAAGATAGATAGATTAGTTAGAAAGAAAGATAGATAAGTTAGTTAGAAAGATAGATTTAGAAAGATAGATAAGTTAGTTAGAAAGATAGATAGATTAGTAAGAAAGATAGATAAGTTAGTTAGAAAGATAGATAGATTAGTTAAAAAGAAAGAAAGATAAGTTAGTTAGAAAGATAGATTAGTTAAAAAGAAAAAGAAAATAGATAAGTTAGTTAGAAAGAAAGATAGATAGATTAGTTAAAAAGAAAGAAAGATAGAAAAGTTAGTAAGAAAGATAGATAGATTAATTAAAAAGAAAGAAAGAAAGAAAGATAGATAGATAAGTTAGTTAGAAAGATAGATAGATTAGTTAAAAAGAAAGAAAGAAAGAAAGATAAGTTAGTTAGAAAGATATAGATTAGTTAAAAAGAAAGAAAGATAGATAAGTTAGTTAGAAAGATAGATAGATTAGTTAAAAAGAAAGAAAGAAAGATAGATAAGTTAGTTAGAAAGATAGATAGATTAGTTAAAAAGAAAGAAAGAAAGATAGATAAGTTAGTTAGAAAGATAGATAGATTAGTTAAAAAGAAAGAAAGAAAGTTAGATAAGTTAGTTAGAAAGATAGATAGATTAGTTAAAAAGAAAGAAAGATAGATAAGTTAGTTAGAAAGATAGATAGATTAGTTAAAAAGAAAGAAAGATAGAAAAGTTAGTTAGAAAGATAGATAGATTAGTTAAAAAGAAAGAAATAAAGAAATAAAGAAAGAAAGATAGATAAGTTAGTTAGAAAGATAGATAGATTAGTTAAAAAGAAAGATAGATAAGTTAGTTAGAAAGATAGATAGATTAGTTAAAAAGAAAGAAAGAGAGATAAGTTAGTTAGAAAGATAGATAAGTTAGTTAAAAAGAAAGAAAGATAGATAAGTTAGTTAGAAAGATAGATAGATTAGTAAGAGAAAGAAAGAAAGAAAGAAAGATAAGTTAGTTAGAAAGATAGATAGATTAGTTAAAAAGAAAGAAAGAAAGATAAGTTAGTTAGAAAGATAGATAGATTAGTAAGAAAGAAAGAAAGAAAAATAGATAAGTTAGTTAGAAAGATAGATTAGTTAAAAAGAAAGAAAGATAGATAAGTTAGTTAGAAAGATAGACAGATTAGTTAAAAAGAAAGAAAGATAGATAAGTTAGTTAGAAAGATAGATAGATTAATTAAAAAGAAAGAAAGATAGATAAGTTAGTTAGAAAGATAGATAGATTAATTAAAAAGAAAGAAAGATAGATAAGTTAGTTAGAAAGATAGATAGATTAGTAAGAAAGAAAGAAAGATAGATCAGTTAGTTAGAAAGATAGATAGATTAGTTAAAAAGAAAGAAAGATAAGTTAGTTAGAAAGATAGACAGATTAGTTAAAAAGAAAGAAAGATAGATAAGTTAGTTAGAAAGATAGATAGATTAGTTAAAAAGAAAGAAAGAAAGATAGATAAGTTAGTTAGAAAGATAGATAGATTAGTAAGAAGAAAGAAAGTTAGATAAGTTAGTTAGAAAGATAGATAGATTAGTAAGAAAGAAAGAAAGAAAGATAGATAAGTTAGTTAGAAAGATAGATAGATTAGTAAGAAAGAAATAAAGATAAATTAGTTAGAAAGATAGATTAGTTAGAAATAAAGAGATAGATAAGGTAGTTAGAAAGAAAGATAAATTAGTAAGAAAGAAAGAAAGATAAATAAGTTAGTTAGATAGATAGATTAATTAAAAAGAAAGAAAGATAGATAAGTTAGTTAGAAAGATAAATAGATTAGTTAAAAAAGAAAGATAGATAAGTTAGTTAGAAAGATAGATAGATTAGTAAGAAATAAAGAAAGATAGATAAGTTAGTTAGAAAGATAGATAGATTAGTTAGAAAGAAAGATAGATAAGTTAGTTAGAAAGATAGATAAGTTAGTTAGAAAGATAGATAGATTAGTAAGAAAGATAGATAAGTTAGTTAGAAAGATAGATAGATTAGTTAAAAAGAAAGAAAGATAAGTTAGTTAGAAAGATAGATTAGTTAAAAAGAAAAAGAAAATAGATAAGTTAGTTAGAAAGAAAGATAGATAGATTAGTTAAAAAGAAAGAAAGATAGAAAAGTTAGTAAGAAAGATAGATAGATTAATTAAAAAGAAAGAAAGAAAGAAAGATAGATAGATAAGTTAGTTAGAAAGATAGATAGATTAGTTAAAAAGAAGGAAAGAAAGAAAGAAAGATAGATAAGTTAGTTAGAAAGATATAGATTAGTTAAAAAGAAAGAAAGATAGATAAGTTAGTTAGAAAGATAGATTAGTTAAAAAGAAAGAAAGAAAGATAGATAAGTTAGTTAGAAAGATAGATAGATTAGTTAAAAAGAAAGAAAGAAAGATAGATAAGTTAGTTAGAAAGATAGATAGATTAGTTAAAAAGAAAGAAAGAAAGTTAGATAAGTTAGTTAGAAAGATAGATAGATTAGTTAAAAAGAAAGAAAGATAGATAAGTTAGTTAGAAAGATAGATAGATTAGTTAAAAAGAAAGAAAGATAGATAAGTTAGTTAGAAAGATAGATAGATTAGTTAAAAAGAAAGAAAGATAGATAAGTTAGTTAGAAAGATAGATACATTAGTAAGAAAGAAAGAAAGAAAGATAGATAAGTTAGTTAGAAAGATAGATAGATTAGTTAAAAAGAAAGAAAGATAGATAAGTTAGTTAGAAAGATAGATACATTAGTAAGAAAGAAAGAAAGAAAGAAAGAAAGAAAGATAGATAAGTTAGTTAGAAAGATAGATAGATTAGTTAAAAAGAAAGAAAGAAAGATAGATATATAAGTTAGTTAGAAAGATAGATTAGTTAAAAAGAAAGAAAAATAGATAAGTTAGTTAGAAAGATAGACAGATTAGTTAAAAAGAAAGAAAGATAGATAAGTTAGTTAGAAAGATAGATAGATTAGTTAAAAAGAAAGAAAGATAGATAAGTTAGTTAGAAAGATAGATAGACAGATTAGTAAGAAAGACAGATTAGTAAGAAAGAAAGAAAGATAGATAAGTTAGTTAGAAAGATAGATAGATTGATTAGTAAGAAAGAAAGATAGATAAGTTAGTTAGAAAGATAGATAGATTAGTTTAAAAGAAAGAAAGATAGATAGCCTAAGTTAGTTAGAAAGATAGATAGATTAGTAAGTAAGAAAGAAAGATAGATAAGTTGGTTAGAAAGATAGATTAGTAAGAAAGAAAGAAAGAAAGAAAGATAGATAAGTTAGTTAGAAAGATAGATAGATTAGTTAAAAAGAAAGAAAGAAAGATAGATAAGTTAGTTAGAAAGATAGATTAGTTAAAAGAAAGAAAGAAAGATAGATAAGTTAGAAAGAAAGAAGGATGAAAGAAAGATTAGATCGATAGATAGATTAGTTAAAAAGAAAGAAAGATGGATAAGTTAGAAAGATAGATAGATTAGTAAGAAAGAAAGAAAGATAGATAAGTCAGTTAGTTAGTTAGAAAGATAGATAAGTCAGTTAGTTAGTTAGAAAGATAGATAGATTAGTAAGAAAGAAAGAAAGATAAATTAGTTAGAAAGGGTTAGGTTAGGGTGGGTTAGGGTTAGAGTTAGAGTTAGGGTTAGGGTTAGAGTTAGGGTTAGGGTTAGGGTTAGGTAGGGAGGTAAAAACGACTTTCACCCTCATTAGTAACCACCCTCATTTGCATAAAGGGCATCTGATTGGCCGAATCTTAACTGTCCATATATCTGCAACGGTGTGTTTTATCTGTACGAAACTTGGTTTATATAGTAATTGATGTATGGCTAGTCGACTGGTGGTGGTTTGGTGCGCCTCTAGCGCCACCAGGTGTGTAGACACGGTACTGCACTTTATTTTTTAGATTTGTTTTTTTTTAACAGGGGTCTATTTTATAAATTGCTGTTGTATCTAGGGTTATTTTATATAGGGGTGGTCTATCCTGGTATATTTTGGGTAGGGTTTGTTTAGGTCCCGCCAGTGGTCAGTGTTTTTTGGTTTTGTTTTCTGTTTTTTTGTGCAGGTGGTGGGTAGGGTTAGCTGGTTAGGTGAGGTAGCGTGCCAGGCCTTTGGCCTTTGACCCTGCATCCATGCAGACGCCCTGACGCAAACTGAACTTGAGTTTTCCCCCAGCTGTTCACCTGTCAATGCAAAATGGTTGCATTTGCCGTGCATATCAGCACGAGTGCTGAAACAGCACCAATGCTGACAGGTAAGTGTCTATTTCTATAGATAGATTGATGGATGGAGTGATGGATGGATGGATGGATGGATGGATGGATGGATGGATGGATGGATGGATGGATGGATAGATAGGTACATGAGTTTAAACAACTTTTTGTTAAAAAAAATGTTTTTGTTAAAAAAAATGTTTTTGTTTGAAAAAGTGAATGTTTTTTAGGCCTGTGTTACATTGATGGATGGAGTGATGGAGTGATGGATGGATGGATGGATAGATAGATGAATAGATGAATATATAGATACATGAGTTTAAACCACTTTTTGTTAAAAAAAATATGTTTTTGTTTGAAAAAGTGAATGTTTTTAGGCCTGTGTTATACATGGATGGATGGAGTGATGGAGTGATGGATGGATGGATGGATGGATGGATAGATAGATAAATAGATAGATAGATGAATAGATGAATATATAGATACATGAGTTTAAACAACTTTTTGTTAAAAAAAAAAAAGTTTTTGTTTGAAAAAGTGAATGTTTTTAGGCCTGTGTTATACATGGATGGATGGAGTGATGGAGTGATGGAGTGATGGAGTGATGGATGGATGGAGTGATGGATGGATGGATGGATAGATAGATGGATAGATGGATAGATGAGTTTGATCGACTGTTTGTTCATATTTTTTTATTGTTTTGTGTTAAATATTGAAAGTAGTCTTTGGCCTAATGGTTAGTTTGGGTTTAGGGTTAGTTTGGGGCTATGGTTAGGTTAGGGTTAAAATGGCATATAGGTAGGGAGGTAAAAACGACTTTCACCCTCATTAGTAACCACCCTCATTTGCATAAAGGGCATCTGATTGGCCGAATCTTAACTGTCCATATATCTGCAACGGTGTGTTTTATCTGTACGAAACTTGGTTTATATAGTAATTGATGTATGGCTAGTCGACTGGTGGTGGTTTGGTGCGCCTCTAGCGCCACCAGGTGTGTAGACACGGTACTGCACTTTATTTTTTAGATTTGTTTTTTTTTAACAGGGGTCTATTTTATAAATTGCTGTTGTATCTAGGGTTATTTTATATAGGGGTGGTCTATCCTGGTATATTTTGGGTAGGGTTTGTTTAGGTCCCGCCAGTGGTCAGTGTTTTTTGGTTTTGTTTTCTGTTTTTTTGTGCAGGTGGTGGGTAGGGTTAGCTGGTTAGGTGAGGTAGCGTGCCAGGCCTTTGGCCTTTGACCCTGCATCCATGCAGACGCCCTGACGCAAACTGAACTTGAGTTTTCCCCCAGCTGTTCACCTGTCAATGCAAAATGGTTGCATTTGCCGTGCATATCAGCACGAGTGCTGAAACAGCACCAATGCTGACAGGTAAGTGTCTATTTCTATAGATAGATTGATGGATGGAGTGATGGATGGAGTGATGGATGGATGGATGGATGGATGGATGGATGGATGGATGGATGGATGGATGGATAGATAGGTACATGAGTTTAAACAACTTTTTGTTAAAAAAAATGTTTTTGTTAAAAAAAATGTTTTTGTTTGAAAAAGTGAATGTTTTTTAGGCCTGTGTTACATTGATGGATGGAGTGATGGAGTGATGGATGGATGGATGGATAGATAGATGAATAGATGAATATATAGATACATGAGTTTAAACCACTTTTTGTTAAAAAAAATATGTTTTTGTTTGAAAAAGTGAATGTTTTTAGGCCTGTGTTATACATGGATGGATGGAGTGGTTAGGGTTAGGGTTAGGTAGGGAGGTAAAAACGACTTTCACCCTCATTAGTAACCACCCTCATTTGCATAAAGGGCATCTGATTGGCCGAATCTTAACTGTCCATATATCTGCAACGGTGTGTTTTATCTGTACGAAACTTGGTTTATATAGTAATTGATGTATGGCTAGTCGACTGGTGGTGGTTTGGTGCGCCTCTAGCGCCACCAGGTGTGTAGACACGGTACTGCACTTTATTTTTTAGATTTGTTTTTTTTTAACAGGGGTCTATTTTATAAATTGCTGTTGTATCTAGGGTTATTTTATATAGGGGTGGTCTATCCTGGTATATTTTGGGTAGGGTTTGTTTAGGTCCCGCCAGTGGTCAGTGTTTTTTGGTTTTGTTTTCTGTTTTTTTGTGCAGGTGGTGGGTAGGGTTAGCTGGTTAGGTGAGGTAGCGTGCCAGGCCTTTGGCCTTTGACCCTGCATCCATGCAGACGCCCTGACGCAAACTGAACTTGAGTTTTCCCCCAGCTGTTCACCTGTCAATGCAAAATGGTTGCATTTGCCGTGCATATCAGCACGAGTGCTGAAACAGCACCAATGCTGACAGGTAAGTGTCTATTTCTATAGATAGATTGATGGATGGAGTGATGGATGGATGGATGGATGGATGGATGGATGGATGGATGGATGGATGGATGGATGGATGGATGGATAGATAGGTACATGAGTTTAAACAACTTTTTGTTAAAAAAAATGTTTTTGTTAAAAAAAATGTTTTTGTTTGAAAAAGTGAATGTTTTTTAGGCCTGTGTTACATTGATGGATGGAGTGATGGAGTGATGGATGGATGGATGGATAGATAGATGAATAGATGAATATATAGATACATGAGTTTAAACCACTTTTTGTTAAAAAAAATATGTTTTTGTTTGAAAAAGTGAATGTTTTTAGGCCTGTGTTATACATGGATGGATGGAGTGATGGAGTGATGGATGGATGGATGGATGGATGGATAGATAGATAAATAGATAGATAGATGAATAGATGAATATATAGATACATGAGTTTAAACAACTTTTTGTTAAAAAAAAAAAAGTTTTTGTTTGAAAAAGTGAATGTTTTTAGGCCTGTGTTATACATGGATGGATGGAGTGATGGAGTGATGGAGTGATGGAGTGATGGATGGATGGAGTGATGGATGGATGGATGGATAGATAGATGGATAGATGGATAGATGAGTTTGATCGACTGTTTGTTCATATTTTTTTATTGTTTTGTGTTAAATATTGAAAGTAGTCTTTGGCCTAATGGTTAGTTTGGGTTTAGGGTTAGTTTGGGGCTATGGTTAGGTTAGGGTTAAAATGGCATATAGGTAGGGAGGTAAAAACGACTTTCACCCTCATTAGTAACCACCCTCATTTGCATAAAGGGCATCTGATTGGCCGAATCTTAACTGTCCATATATCTGCAACGGTGTGTTTTATCTGTACGAAACTTGGTTTATATAGTAATTGATGTATGGCTAGTCGACTGGTGGTGGTTTGGTGCGCCTCTAGCGCCACCAGGTGTGTAGACACGGTACTGCACTTTATTTTTTAGATTTGTTTTTTTTTAACAGGGGTCTATTTTATAAATTGCTGTTGTATCTAGGGTTATTTTATATAGGGGTGGTCTATCCTGGTATATTTTGGGTAGGGTTTGTTTAGGTCCCGCCAGTGGTCAGTGTTTTTTGGTTTTGTTTTCTGTTTTTTTGTGCAGGTGGTGGGTAGGGTTAGCTGGTTAGGTGAGGTAGCGTGCCAGGCCTTTGGCCTTTGACCCTGCATCCATGCAGACGCCCTGACGCAAACTGAACTTGAGTTTTCCCCCAGCTGTTCACCTGTCAATGCAAAATGGTTGCATTTGCCGTGCATATCAGCACGAGTGCTGAAACAGCACCAATGCTGACAGGTAAGTGTCTATTTCTATAGATAGATTGATGGATGGAGTGATGGATGGATGGATGGATGGATGGATGGATGGATGGATGGATGGATGGATGGATGGATGGATGGATGGATGGATAGATAGGTACATGAGTTTAAACAACTTTTTGTTAAAAAAAATGTTTTTGTTAAAAAAAATGTTTTTGTTTGAAAAAGTGAATGTTTTTTAGGCCTGTGTTACATTGATGGATGGAGTGATGGAGTGATGGATGGATGGATGGATAGATAGATGAATAGATGAATATATAGATACATGAGTTTAAACCACTTTTTGTTAAAAAAAATATGTTTTTGTTTGAAAAAGTGAATGTTTTTAGGCCTGTGTTATACATGGATGGATGGAGTGATGGAGTGATGGATGGATGGATGGATGGATGGATAGATAGATAAATAGATAGATAGATGAATAGATGAATATATAGATACATGAGTTTAAACAACTTTTTGTTAAAAAAAAAAAAGTTTTTGTTTGAAAAAGTGAATGTTTTTAGGCCTGTGTTATACATGGATGGATGGAGTGATGGAGTGATGGAGTGATGGAGTGATGGAGTGATGGATGGATGGAGTGATGGATGGATGGATGGATAGATAGATGGATAGATGAGTTTGATCGACTGTTTGTTCATATTTTTTTATTGTTTTGTGTTAAATATTGAAAGTAGTCTTTGGCCTAATGGTTAGTTTGGGTTTAGGGTTAGTTTGGGGCTATGGTTAGGTTAGGGTTAAAATGGCATATAGGTAGGGAGGTAAAAACGACTTTCACCCTCATTAGTAACCACCCTCATTTGCATAAAGGGCATCTGATTGGCCGAATCTTAACTGTCCATATATCTGCAACGGTGTGTTTTATCTGTACGAAACTTGGTTTATATAGTAATTGATGTATGGCTAGTCGACTGGTGGTGGTTTGGTGCGCCTCTAGCGCCACCAGGTGTGTAGACACGGTACTGCACTTTATTTTTTAGATTTGTTTTTTTTTAACAGGGGTCTATTTTATAAATTGCTGTTGTATCTAGGGTTATTTTATATAGGGGTGGTCTATCCTGGTATATTTTGGGTAGGGTTTGTTTAGGTCCCGCCAGTGGTCAGTGTTTTTTGGTTTTGTTTTCTGTTTTTTTGTGCAGGTGGTGGGTAGGGTTAGCTGGTTAGGTGAGGTAGCGTGCCAGGCCTTTGGCCTTTGACCCTGCATCCATGCAGACGCCCTGACGCAAACTGAACTTGAGTTTTCCCCCAGCTGTTCACCTGTCAATGCAAAATGGTTGCATTTGCCGTGCATATCAGCACGAGTGCTGAAACAGCACCAATGCTGACAGGTAAGTGTCTATTTCTATAGATAGATTGATGGATGGAGTGATGGATGGATGGATGGATGGATGGATGGATGGATGGATGGATGGATGGATGGATGGATAGATAGGTACATGAGTTTAAACAACTTTTTGTTAAAAAAAATGTTTTTGTTAAAAAAAATGTTTTTGTTTGAAAAAGTGAATGTTTTTTAGGCCTGTGTTACATTGATGGATGGAGTGATGGAGTGATGGATGGATGGATGGATAGATAGATGAATAGATGAATATATAGATACATGAGTTTAAACCACTTTTTGTTAAAAAAAATATGTTTTTGTTTGAAAAAGTGAATGTTTTTAGGCCTGTGTTATACATGGATGGATGGAGTGATGGAGTGATGGATGGATGGATGGATGGATGGATAGATAGATAAATAGATAGATAGATGAATAGATGAATATATAGATACATGAGTTTAAACAACTTTTTGTTAAAAAAAAAAAAGTTTTTGTTTGAAAAAGTGAATGTTTTTAGGCCTGTGTTATACATGGATGGATGGAGTGATGGAGTGATGGAGTGATGGAGTGATGGATGGATGGAGTGATGGATGGATGGATGGATAGATAGATGGATAGATGGATAGATGAGTTTGATCGACTGTTTGTTCATATTTTTTTATTGTTTTGTGTTAAATATTGAAAGTAGTCTTTGGCCTAATGGTTAGTTTGGGTTTAGGGTTAGTTTGGGGCTATGGTTAGGTTAGGGTTAAAATGGCATATAGGTAGGGAGGTAAAAACGACTTTCACCCTCATTAGTAACCACCCTCATTTGCATAAAGGGCATCTGATTGGCCGAATCTTAACTGTCCATATATCTGCAACGGTGTGTTTTATCTGTACGAAACTTGGTTTATATAGTAATTGATGTATGGCTAGTCGACTGGTGGTGGTTTGGTGCGCCTCTAGCGCCACCAGGTGTGTAGACACGGTACTGCACTTTATTTTTTAGATTTGTTTTTTTTTAACAGGGGTCTATTTTATAAATTGCTGTTGTATCTAGGGTTATTTTATATAGGGGTGGTCTATCCTGGTATATTTTGGGTAGGGTTTGTTTAGGTCCCGCCAGTGGTCAGTGTTTTTTGGTTTTGTTTTCTGTTTTTTTGTGCAGGTGGTGGGTAGGGTTAGCTGGTTAGGTGAGGTAGCGTGCCAGGCCTTTGGCCTTTGACCCTGCATCCATGCAGACGCCCTGACGCAAACTGAACTTGAGTTTTCCCCCAGCTGTTCACCTGTCAATGCAAAATGGTTGCATTTGCCGTGCATATCAGCACGAGTGCTGAAACAGCACCAATGCTGACAGGTAAGTGTCTATTTCTATAGATAGATTGATGGATGGAGTGATGGATGGATGGATGGATGGATGGATGGATGGATGGATGGATGGATGGATGGATGGATGGATGGATAGATAGGTACATGAGTTTAAACAACTTTTTGTTAAAAAAAATGTTTTTGTTAAAAAAAATGTTTTTGTTTGAAAAAGTGAATGTTTTTTAGGCCTGTGTTACATTGATGGATGGAGTGATGGAGTGATGGATGGATGGATGGATAGATAGATGAATAGATGAATATATAGATACATGAGTTTAAACCACTTTTTGTTAAAAAAAATATGTTTTTGTTTGAAAAAGTGAATGTTTTTAGGCCTGTGTTATACATGGATGGATGGAGTGATGGAGTGATGGATGGATGGATGGATGGATGGATAGATAGATAAATAGATAGATAGATGAATAGATGAATATATAGATACATGAGTTTAAACAACTTTTTGTTAAAAAAAAAAAAGTTTTTGTTTGAAAAAGTGAATGTTTTTAGGCCTGTGTTATACATGGATGGATGGAGTGATGGAGTGATGGAGTGATGGAGTGATGGAGTGATGGATGGATGGAGTGATGGATGGATGGATGGATAGATAGATGGATAGATGGATAGATGGATAGATGAGTTTGATCGACTGTTTGTTCATATTTTTTTATTGTTTTGTGTTAAATATTGAAAGTAGTCTTTGGCCTAATGGTTAGTTTGGGTTTAGGTAGGGAGGTAAAAACGACTTTCACCCTCATTAGTAACCACCCTCATTTGCATAAAGGGCATCTGATTGGCCGAATCTTAACTGTCCATATATCTGCAACGGTGTGTTTTATCTGTACGAAACTTGGTTTATATAGTAATTGATGTATGGCTAGTCGACTGGTGGTGGTTTGGTGCGCCTCTAGCGCCACCAGGTGTGTAGACACGGTACTGCACTTTATTTTTTAGATTTGTTTTTTTTTAACAGGGGTCTATTTTATAAATTGCTGTTGTATCTAGGGTTATTTTATATAGGGGTGGTCTATCCTGGTATATTTTGGGTAGGGTTTGTTTAGGTCCCGCCAGTGGTCAGTGTTTTTTGGTTTTGTTTTCTGTTTTTTTGTGCAGGTGGTGGGTAGGGTTAGCTGGTTAGGTGAGGTAGCGTGCCAGGCCTTTGGCCTTTGACCCTGCATCCATGCAGACGCCCTGACGCAAACTGAACTTGAGTTTTCCCCCAGCTGTTCACCTGTCAATGCAAAATGGTTGCATTTGCCGTGCATATCAGCACGAGTGCTGAAACAGCACCAATGCTGACAGGTAAGTGTCTATTTCTATAGATAGATTGATGGATGGAGTGATGGATGGATGGATGGATGGATGGATGGATGGATGGATGGATGGATGGATGGATGGATAGATAGGTACATGAGTTTAAACAACTTTTTGTTAAAAAAAATGTTTTTGTTAAAAAAAATGTTTTTGTTTGAAAAAGTGAATGTTTTTTAGGCCTGTGTTACATTGATGGATGGAGTGATGGAGTGATGGATGGATGGATGGATAGATAGATGAATAGATGAATATATAGATACATGAGTTTAAACCACTTTTTGTTAAAAAAAATATGTTTTTGTTTGAAAAAGTGAATGTTTTTAGGCCTGTGTTATACATGGATGGATGGAGTGATGGAGTGATGGATGGATGGATGGATGGATGGATAGATAGATAAATAGATAGATAGATGAATAGATGAATATATAGATACATGAGTTTAAACAACTTTTTGTTAAAAAAAAAAAAGTTTTTGTTTGAAAAAGTGAATGTTTTTAGGCCTGTGTTATACATGGATGGATGGAGTGATGGAGTGATGGAGTGATGGAGTGATGGATGGATGGAGTGATGGATGGATGGATGGATAGATAGATGGATAGATGGATAGATGAGTTTGATCGACTGTTTGTTCATATTTTTTTATTGTTTTGTGTTAAATATTGAAAGTAGTCTTTGGCCTAATGGTTAGTTTGGGTTTAGGGTTAGTTTGGGGCTATGGTTAGGTTAGGGTTAAAATGGCATATAGGTAGGGAGGTAAAAACGACTTTCACCCTCATTAGTAACCACCCTCATTTGCATAAAGGGCATCTGATTGGCCGAATCTTAACTGTCCATATATCTGCAACGGTGTGTTTTATCTGTACGAAACTTGGTTTATATAGTAATTGATGTATGGCTAGTCGACTGGTGGTGGTTTGGTGCGCCTCTAGCGCCACCAGGTGTGTAGACACGGTACTGCACTTTATTTTTTAGATTTGTTTTTTTTTAACAGGGGTCTATTTTATAAATTGCTGTTGTATCTAGGGTTATTTTATATAGGGGTGGTCTATCCTGGTATATTTTGGGTAGGGTTTGTTTAGGTCCCGCCAGTGGTCAGTGTTTTTTGGTTTTGTTTTCTGTTTTTTTGTGCAGGTGGTGGGTAGGGTTAGCTGGTTAGGTGAGGTAGCGTGCCAGGCCTTTGGCCTTTGACCCTGCATCCATGCAGACGCCCTGACGCAAACTGAACTTGAGTTTTCCCCCAGCTGTTCACCTGTCAATGCAAAATGGTTGCATTTGCCGTGCATATCAGCACGAGTGCTGAAACAGCACCAATGCTGACAGGTAAGTGTCTATTTCTATAGATAGATTGATGGATGGAGTGATGGATGGAGTGATGGATGGATGGATGGATGGATGGATGGATGGATGGATGGATGGATGGATGGATAGATAGGTACATGAGTTTAAACAACTTTTTGTTAAAAAAAATGTTTTTGTTAAAAAAAATGTTTTTGTTTGAAAAAGTGAATGTTTTTTAGGCCTGTGTTACATTGATGGATGGAGTGATGGAGTGATGGATGGATGGATGGATAGATAGATGAATAGATGAATATATAGATACATGAGTTTAAACCACTTTTTGTTAAAAAAAATATGTTTTTGTTTGAAAAAGTGAATGTTTTTAGGCCTGTGTTATACATGGATGGATGGAGTGGTTAGGGTTAGGGTTAGGTAGGGAGGTAAAAACGACTTTCACCCTCATTAGTAACCACCCTCATTTGCATAAAGGGCATCTGATTGGCCGAATCTTAACTGTCCATATATCTGCAACGGTGTGTTTTATCTGTACGAAACTTGGTTTATATAGTAATTGATGTATGGCTAGTCGACTGGTGGTGGTTTGGTGCGCCTCTAGCGCCACCAGGTGTGTAGACACGGTACTGCACTTTATTTTTTAGATTTGTTTTTTTTTAACAGGGGTCTATTTTATAAATTGCTGTTGTATCTAGGGTTATTTTATATAGGGGTGGTCTATCCTGGTATATTTTGGGTAGGGTTTGTTTAGGTCCCGCCAGTGGTCAGTGTTTTTTGGTTTTGTTTTCTGTTTTTTTGTGCAGGTGGTGGGTAGGGTTAGCTGGTTAGGTGAGGTAGCGTGCCAGGCCTTTGGCCTTTGACCCTGCATCCATGCAGACGCCCTGACGCAAACTGAACTTGAGTTTTCCCCCAGCTGTTCACCTGTCAATGCAAAATGGTTGCATTTGCCGTGCATATCAGCACGAGTGCTGAAACAGCACCAATGCTGACAGGTAAGTGTCTATTTCTATAGATAGATTGATGGATGGAGTGATGGATGGATGGATGGATGGATGGATGGATGGATGGATGGATGGATGGATGGATGGATGGATGGATAGATAGGTACATGAGTTTAAACAACTTTTTGTTAAAAAAAATGTTTTTGTTAAAAAAAATGTTTTTGTTTGAAAAAGTGAATGTTTTTTAGGCCTGTGTTACATTGATGGATGGAGTGATGGAGTGATGGATGGATGGATGGATAGATAGATGAATAGATGAATATATAGATACATGAGTTTAAACCACTTTTTGTTAAAAAAAATATGTTTTTGTTTGAAAAAGTGAATGTTTTTAGGCCTGTGTTATACATGGATGGATGGAGTGATGGAGTGATGGATGGATGGATGGATGGATGGATAGATAGATAAATAGATAGATAGATGAATAGATGAATATATAGATACATGAGTTTAAACAACTTTTTGTTAAAAAAAAAAAAGTTTTTGTTTGAAAAAGTGAATGTTTTTAGGCCTGTGTTATACATGGATGGATGGAGTGATGGAGTGATGGAGTGATGGAGTGATGGATGGATGGAGTGATGGATGGATGGATGGATAGATAGATGGATAGATGGATAGATGAGTTTGATCGACTGTTTGTTCATATTTTTTTATTGTTTTGTGTTAAATATTGAAAGTAGTCTTTGGCCTAATGGTTAGTTTGGGTTTAGGGTTAGTTTGGGGCTATGGTTAGGTTAGGGTTAAAATGGCATATAGGTAGGGAGGTAAAAACGACTTTCACCCTCATTAGTAACCACCCTCATTTGCATAAAGGGCATCTGATTGGCCGAATCTTAACTGTCCATATATCTGCAACGGTGTGTTTTATCTGTACGAAACTTGGTTTATATAGTAATTGATGTATGGCTAGTCGACTGGTGGTGGTTTGGTGCGCCTCTAGCGCCACCAGGTGTGTAGACACGGTACTGCACTTTATTTTTTAGATTTGTTTTTTTTTAACAGGGGTCTATTTTATAAATTGCTGTTGTATCTAGGGTTATTTTATATAGGGGTGGTCTATCCTGGTATATTTTGGGTAGGGTTTGTTTAGGTCCCGCCAGTGGTCAGTGTTTTTTGGTTTTGTTTTCTGTTTTTTTGTGCAGGTGGTGGGTAGGGTTAGCTGGTTAGGTGAGGTAGCGTGCCAGGCCTTTGGCCTTTGACCCTGCATCCATGCAGACGCCCTGACGCAAACTGAACTTGAGTTTTCCCCCAGCTGTTCACCTGTCAATGCAAAATGGTTGCATTTGCCGTGCATATCAGCACGAGTGCTGAAACAGCACCAATGCTGACAGGTAAGTGTCTATTTCTATAGATAGATTGATGGATGGAGTGATGGATGGATGGATGGATGGATGGATGGATGGATGGATGGATGGATGGATGGATGGATGGATGGATGGATGGATAGATAGGTACATGAGTTTAAACAACTTTTTGTTAAAAAAAATGTTTTTGTTAAAAAAAATGTTTTTGTTTGAAAAAGTGAATGTTTTTTAGGCCTGTGTTACATTGATGGATGGAGTGATGGAGTGATGGATGGATGGATGGATAGATAGATGAATAGATGAATATATAGATACATGAGTTTAAACCACTTTTTGTTAAAAAAAATATGTTTTTGTTTGAAAAAGTGAATGTTTTTAGGCCTGTGTTATACATGGATGGATGGAGTGATGGAGTGATGGATGGATGGATGGATGGATGGATAGATAGATAAATAGATAGATAGATGAATAGATGAATATATAGATACATGAGTTTAAACAACTTTTTGTTAAAAAAAAAAAAGTTTTTGTTTGAAAAAGTGAATGTTTTTAGGCCTGTGTTATACATGGATGGATGGAGTGATGGAGTGATGGAGTGATGGAGTGATGGAGTGATGGATGGATGGAGTGATGGATGGATGGATGGATAGATAGATGGATAGATGAGTTTGATCGACTGTTTGTTCATATTTTTTTATTGTTTTGTGTTAAATATTGAAAGTAGTCTTTGGCCTAATGGTTAGTTTGGGTTTAGGGTTAGTTTGGGGCTATGGTTAGGTTAGGGTTAAAATGGCATATAGGTAGGGAGGTAAAAACGACTTTCACCCTCATTAGTAACCACCCTCATTTGCATAAAGGGCATCTGATTGGCCGAATCTTAACTGTCCATATATCTGCAACGGTGTGTTTTATCTGTACGAAACTTGGTTTATATAGTAATTGATGTATGGCTAGTCGACTGGTGGTGGTTTGGTGCGCCTCTAGCGCCACCAGGTGTGTAGACACGGTACTGCACTTTATTTTTTAGATTTGTTTTTTTTTAACAGGGGTCTATTTTATAAATTGCTGTTGTATCTAGGGTTATTTTATATAGGGGTGGTCTATCCTGGTATATTTTGGGTAGGGTTTGTTTAGGTCCCGCCAGTGGTCAGTGTTTTTTGGTTTTGTTTTCTGTTTTTTTGTGCAGGTGGTGGGTAGGGTTAGCTGGTTAGGTGAGGTAGCGTGCCAGGCCTTTGGCCTTTGACCCTGCATCCATGCAGACGCCCTGACGCAAACTGAACTTGAGTTTTCCCCCAGCTGTTCACCTGTCAATGCAAAATGGTTGCATTTGCCGTGCATATCAGCACGAGTGCTGAAACAGCACCAATGCTGACAGGTAAGTGTCTATTTCTATAGATAGATTGATGGATGGAGTGATGGATGGATGGATGGATGGATGGATGGATGGATGGATGGATGGATGGATGGATGGATAGATAGGTACATGAGTTTAAACAACTTTTTGTTAAAAAAAATGTTTTTGTTAAAAAAAATGTTTTTGTTTGAAAAAGTGAATGTTTTTTAGGCCTGTGTTACATTGATGGATGGAGTGATGGAGTGATGGATGGATGGATGGATAGATAGATGAATAGATGAATATATAGATACATGAGTTTAAACCACTTTTTGTTAAAAAAAATATGTTTTTGTTTGAAAAAGTGAATGTTTTTAGGCCTGTGTTATACATGGATGGATGGAGTGATGGAGTGATGGATGGATGGATGGATGGATGGATAGATAGATAAATAGATAGATAGATGAATAGATGAATATATAGATACATGAGTTTAAACAACTTTTTGTTAAAAAAAAAAAAGTTTTTGTTTGAAAAAGTGAATGTTTTTAGGCCTGTGTTATACATGGATGGATGGAGTGATGGAGTGATGGAGTGATGGAGTGATGGATGGATGGAGTGATGGATGGATGGATGGATAGATAGATGGATAGATGGATAGATGAGTTTGATCGACTGTTTGTTCATATTTTTTTATTGTTTTGTGTTAAATATTGAAAGTAGTCTTTGGCCTAATGGTTAGTTTGGGTTTAGGGTTAGTTTGGGGCTATGGTTAGGTTAGGGTTAAAATGGCATATAGGTAGGGAGGTAAAAACGACTTTCACCCTCATTAGTAACCACCCTCATTTGCATAAAGGGCATCTGATTGGCCGAATCTTAACTGTCCATATATCTGCAACGGTGTGTTTTATCTGTACGAAACTTGGTTTATATAGTAATTGATGTATGGCTAGTCGACTGGTGGTGGTTTGGTGCGCCTCTAGCGCCACCAGGTGTGTAGACACGGTACTGCACTTTATTTTTTAGATTTGTTTTTTTTTAACAGGGGTCTATTTTATAAATTGCTGTTGTATCTAGGGTTATTTTATATAGGGGTGGTCTATCCTGGTATATTTTGGGTAGGGTTTGTTTAGGTCCCGCCAGTGGTCAGTGTTTTTTGGTTTTGTTTTCTGTTTTTTTGTGCAGGTGGTGGGTAGGGTTAGCTGGTTAGGTGAGGTAGCGTGCCAGGCCTTTGGCCTTTGACCCTGCATCCATGCAGACGCCCTGACGCAAACTGAACTTGAGTTTTCCCCCAGCTGTTCACCTGTCAATGCAAAATGGTTGCATTTGCCGTGCATATCAGCACGAGTGCTGAAACAGCACCAATGCTGACAGGTAAGTGTCTATTTCTATAGATAGATTGATGGATGGAGTGATGGATGGATGGATGGATGGATGGATGGATGGATGGATGGATGGATGGATGGATGGATGGATAGATAGGTACATGAGTTTAAACAACTTTTTGTTAAAAAAAATGTTTTTGTTAAAAAAAATGTTTTTGTTTGAAAAAGTGAATGTTTTTTAGGCCTGTGTTACATTGATGGATGGAGTGATGGAGTGATGGATGGATGGATGGATAGATAGATGAATAGATGAATATATAGATACATGAGTTTAAACCACTTTTTGTTAAAAAAAATATGTTTTTGTTTGAAAAAGTGAATGTTTTTAGGCCTGTGTTATACATGGATGGATGGAGTGATGGAGTGATGGATGGATGGATGGATGGATGGATAGATAGATAAATAGATAGATAGATGAATAGATGAATATATAGATACATGAGTTTAAACAACTTTTTGTTAAAAAAAAAAAAGTTTTTGTTTGAAAAAGTGAATGTTTTTAGGCCTGTGTTATACATGGATGGATGGAGTGATGGAGTGATGGAGTGATGGAGTGATGGAGTGATGGATGGATGGAGTGATGGATGGATGGATGGATAGATAGATGGATAGATGGATAGATGGATAGATGAGTTTGATCGACTGTTTGTTCATATTTTTTTATTGTTTTGTGTTAAATATTGAAAGTAGTCTTTGGCCTAATGGTTAGTTTGGGTTTAGGTAGGGAGGTAAAAACGACTTTCACCCTCATTAGTAACCACCCTCATTTGCATAAAGGGCATCTGATTGGCCGAATCTTAACTGTCCATATATCTGCAACGGTGTGTTTTATCTGTACGAAACTTGGTTTATATAGTAATTGATGTATGGCTAGTCGACTGGTGGTGGTTTGGTGCGCCTCTAGCGCCACCAGGTGTGTAGACACGGTACTGCACTTTATTTTTTAGATTTGTTTTTTTTTAACAGGGGTCTATTTTATAAATTGCTGTTGTATCTAGGGTTATTTTATATAGGGGTGGTCTATCCTGGTATATTTTGGGTAGGGTTTGTTTAGGTCCCGCCAGTGGTCAGTGTTTTTTGGTTTTGTTTTCTGTTTTTTTGTGCAGGTGGTGGGTAGGGTTAGCTGGTTAGGTGAGGTAGCGTGCCAGGCCTTTGGCCTTTGACCCTGCATCCATGCAGACGCCCTGACGCAAACTGAACTTGAGTTTTCCCCCAGCTGTTCACCTGTCAATGCAAAATGGTTGCATTTGCCGTGCATATCAGCACGAGTGCTGAAACAGCACCAATGCTGACAGGTAAGTGTCTATTTCTATAGATAGATTGATGGATGGAGTGATGGATGGATGGATGGATGGATGGATGGATGGATGGATGGATGGATGGATGGATGGATAGATAGGTACATGAGTTTAAACAACTTTTTGTTAAAAAAAATGTTTTTGTTAAAAAAAATGTTTTTGTTTGAAAAAGTGAATGTTTTTTAGGCCTGTGTTACATTGATGGATGGAGTGATGGAGTGATGGATGGATGGATGGATAGATAGATGAATAGATGAATATATAGATACATGAGTTTAAACCACTTTTTGTTAAAAAAAATATGTTTTTGTTTGAAAAAGTGAATGTTTTTAGGCCTGTGTTATACATGGATGGATGGAGTGATGGAGTGATGGATGGATGGATGGATGGATGGATAGATAGATAAATAGATAGATAGATGAATAGATGAATATATAGATACATGAGTTTAAACAACTTTTTGTTAAAAAAAAAAAAGTTTTTGTTTGAAAAAGTGAATGTTTTTAGGCCTGTGTTATACATGGATGGATGGAGTGATGGAGTGATGGAGTGATGGAGTGATGGATGGATGGAGTGATGGATGGATGGATGGATAGATAGATGGATAGATGGATAGATGAGTTTGATCGACTGTTTGTTCATATTTTTTTATTGTTTTGTGTTAAATATTGAAAGTAGTCTTTGGCCTAATGGTTAGTTTGGGTTTAGGGTTAGTTTGGGGCTATGGTTAGGTTAGGGTTAAAATGGCATATAGGTAGGGAGGTAAAAACGACTTTCACCCTCATTAGTAACCACCCTCATTTGCATAAAGGGCATCTGATTGGCCGAATCTTAACTGTCCATATATCTGCAACGGTGTGTTTTATCTGTACGAAACTTGGTTTATATAGTAATTGATGTATGGCTAGTCGACTGGTGGTGGTTTGGTGCGCCTCTAGCGCCACCAGGTGTGTAGACACGGTACTGCACTTTATTTTTTAGATTTGTTTTTTTTTAACAGGGGTCTATTTTATAAATTGCTGTTGTATCTAGGGTTATTTTATATAGGGGTGGTCTATCCTGGTATATTTTGGGTAGGGTTTGTTTAGGTCCCGCCAGTGGTCAGTGTTTTTTGGTTTTGTTTTCTGTTTTTTTGTGCAGGTGGTGGGTAGGGTTAGCTGGTTAGGTGAGGTAGCGTGCCAGGCCTTTGGCCTTTGACCCTGCATCCATGCAGACGCCCTGACGCAAACTGAACTTGAGTTTTCCCCCAGCTGTTCACCTGTCAATGCAAAATGGTTGCATTTGCCGTGCATATCAGCACGAGTGCTGAAACAGCACCAATGCTGACAGGTAAGTGTCTATTTCTATAGATAGATTGATGGATGGAGTGATGGATGGAGTGATGGATGGATGGATGGATGGATGGATGGATGGATGGATGGATGGATGGATGGATGGATAGATAGGTACATGAGTTTAAACAACTTTTTGTTAAAAAAAATGTTTTTGTTAAAAAAAATGTTTTTGTTTGAAAAAGTGAATGTTTTTTAGGCCTGTGTTACATTGATGGATGGAGTGATGGAGTGATGGATGGATGGATGGATAGATAGATGAATAGATGAATATATAGATACATGAGTTTAAACCACTTTTTGTTAAAAAAAATATGTTTTTGTTTGAAAAAGTGAATGTTTTTAGGCCTGTGTTATACATGGATGGATGGAGTGGTTAGGGTTAGGGTTAGGTAGGGAGGTAAAAACGACTTTCACCCTCATTAGTAACCACCCTCATTTGCATAAAGGGCATCTGATTGGCCGAATCTTAACTGTCCATATATCTGCAACGGTGTGTTTTATCTGTACGAAACTTGGTTTATATAGTAATTGATGTATGGCTAGTCGACTGGTGGTGGTTTGGTGCGCCTCTAGCGCCACCAGGTGTGTAGACACGGTACTGCACTTTATTTTTTAGATTTGTTTTTTTTTAACAGGGGTCTATTTTATAAATTGCTGTTGTATCTAGGGTTATTTTATATAGGGGTGGTCTATCCTGGTATATTTTGGGTAGGGTTTGTTTAGGTCCCGCCAGTGGTCAGTGTTTTTTGGTTTTGTTTTCTGTTTTTTTGTGCAGGTGGTGGGTAGGGTTAGCTGGTTAGGTGAGGTAGCGTGCCAGGCCTTTGGCCTTTGACCCTGCATCCATGCAGACGCCCTGACGCAAACTGAACTTGAGTTTTCCCCCAGCTGTTCACCTGTCAATGCAAAATGGTTGCATTTGCCGTGCATATCAGCACGAGTGCTGAAACAGCACCAATGCTGACAGGTAAGTGTCTATTTCTATAGATAGATTGATGGATGGAGTGATGGATGGATGGATGGATGGATGGATGGATGGATGGATGGATGGATGGATGGATGGATGGATGGATAGATAGGTACATGAGTTTAAACAACTTTTTGTTAAAAAAAATGTTTTTGTTAAAAAAAATGTTTTTGTTTGAAAAAGTGAATGTTTTTTAGGCCTGTGTTACATTGATGGATGGAGTGATGGAGTGATGGATGGATGGATGGATAGATAGATGAATAGATGAATATATAGATACATGAGTTTAAACCACTTTTTGTTAAAAAAAATATGTTTTTGTTTGAAAAAGTGAATGTTTTTAGGCCTGTGTTATACATGGATGGATGGAGTGATGGAGTGATGGATGGATGGATGGATGGATGGATAGATAGATAAATAGATAGATAGATGAATAGATGAATATATAGATACATGAGTTTAAACAACTTTTTGTTAAAAAAAAAAAAGTTTTTGTTTGAAAAAGTGAATGTTTTTAGGCCTGTGTTATACATGGATGGATGGAGTGATGGAGTGATGGAGTGATGGAGTGATGGATGGATGGAGTGATGGATGGATGGATGGATAGATAGATGGATAGATGGATAGATGAGTTTGATCGACTGTTTGTTCATATTTTTTTATTGTTTTGTGTTAAATATTGAAAGTAGTCTTTGGCCTAATGGTTAGTTTGGGTTTAGGGTTAGTTTGGGGCTATGGTTAGGTTAGGGTTAAAATGGCATATAGGTAGGGAGGTAAAAACGACTTTCACCCTCATTAGTAACCACCCTCATTTGCATAAAGGGCATCTGATTGGCCGAATCTTAACTGTCCATATATCTGCAACGGTGTGTTTTATCTGTACGAAACTTGGTTTATATAGTAATTGATGTATGGCTAGTCGACTGGTGGTGGTTTGGTGCGCCTCTAGCGCCACCAGGTGTGTAGACACGGTACTGCACTTTATTTTTTAGATTTGTTTTTTTTTAACAGGGGTCTATTTTATAAATTGCTGTTGTATCTAGGGTTATTTTATATAGGGGTGGTCTATCCTGGTATATTTTGGGTAGGGTTTGTTTAGGTCCCGCCAGTGGTCAGTGTTTTTTGGTTTTGTTTTCTGTTTTTTTGTGCAGGTGGTGGGTAGGGTTAGCTGGTTAGGTGAGGTAGCGTGCCAGGCCTTTGGCCTTTGACCCTGCATCCATGCAGACGCCCTGACGCAAACTGAACTTGAGTTTTCCCCCAGCTGTTCACCTGTCAATGCAAAATGGTTGCATTTGCCGTGCATATCAGCACGAGTGCTGAAACAGCACCAATGCTGACAGGTAAGTG
Source organism: Rutilus rutilus (assembly GCF_951802725.1). Lineage (NCBI taxonomy): Eukaryota > Metazoa > Chordata > Actinopteri > Cypriniformes > Leuciscidae > Rutilus > Rutilus rutilus. The sequence goes on from NC_140223.1 coordinate 44,987,124, forward strand.
TCTATTTCTATAGATAGATTGATGGATGGAGTGATGGATGGATGGATGGATGGATGGATGGATGGATGGATGGATGGATGGATGGATGGATGGATGGATGGATAGATAGGTACATGAGTTTAAACAACTTTTTGTTAAAAAAAATGTTTTTGTTAAAAAAAATGTTTTTGTTTGAAAAAGTGAATGTTTTTTAGGCCTGTGTTACATTGATGGATGGAGTGATGGAGTGATGGATGGATGGATGGATAGATAGATGAATAGATGAATATATAGATACATGAGTTTAAACCACTTTTTGTTAAAAAAAATATGTTTTTGTTTGAAAAAGTGAATGTTTTTAGGCCTGTGTTATACATGGATGGATGGAGTGATGGAGTGATGGATGGATGGATGGATGGATGGATAGATAGATAAATAGATAGATAGATGAATAGATGAATATATAGATACATGAGTTTAAACAACTTTTTGTTAAAAAAAAAAAAGTTTTTGTTTGAAAAAGTGAATGTTTTTAGGCCTGTGTTATACATGGATGGATGGAGTGATGGAGTGATGGAGTGATGGAGTGATGGAGTGATGGATGGATGGAGTGATGGATGGATGGATGGATAGATAGATGGATAGATGAGTTTGATCGACTGTTTGTTCATATTTTTTTATTGTTTTGTGTTAAATATTGAAAGTAGTCTTTGGCCTAATGGTTAGTTTGGGTTTAGGGTTAGTTTGGGGCTATGGTTAGGTTAGGGTTAAAATGGCATATAGGTAGGGAGGTAAAAACGACTTTCACCCTCATTAGTAACCACCCTCATTTGCATAAAGGGCATCTGATTGGCCGAATCTTAACTGTCCATATATCTGCAACGGTGTGTTTTATCTGTACGAAACTTGGTTTATATAGTAATTGATGTATGGCTAGTCGACTGGTGGTGGTTTGGTGCGCCTCTAGCGCCACCAGGTGTGTAGACACGGTACTGCACTTTATTTTTTAGATTTGTTTTTTTTTAACAGGGGTCTATTTTATAAATTGCTGTTGTATCTAGGGTTATTTTATATAGGGGTGGTCTATCCTGGTATATTTTGGGTAGGGTTTGTTTAGGTCCCGCCAGTGGTCAGTGTTTTTTGGTTTTGTTTTCTGTTTTTTTGTGCAGGTGGTGGGTAGGGTTAGCTGGTTAGGTAGGGAGGTAAAAACGACTTTCACCCTCATTAGTAACCACCCTCATTTGCATAAAGGGCATCTGATTGGCCGAATCTTAACTGTCCATATATCTGCAACGGTGTGTTTTATCTGTACGAAACTTGGTTTATATAGTAATTGATGTATGGCTAGTCGACTGGTGGTGGTTTGGTGCGCCTCTAGCGCCACCAGGTGTGTAGACACGGTACTGCACTTTATTTTTTAGATTTGTTTTTTTTTAACAGGGGTCTATTTTATAAATTGCTGTTGTATCTAGGGTTATTTTATATAGGGGTGGTCTATCCTGGTATATTTTGGGTAGGGTTTGTTTAGGTCCCGCCAGTGGTCAGTGTTTTTTGGTTTTGTTTTCTGTTTTTTTGTGCAGGTGGTGGGTAGGGTTAGCTGGTTAGGTGAGGTAGCGTGCCAGGCCTTTGGCCTTTGACCCTGCATCCATGCAGACGCCCTGACGCAAACTGAACTTGAGTTTTCCCCCAGCTGTTCACCTGTCAATGCAAAATGGTTGCATTTGCCGTGCATATCAGCACGAGTGCTGAAACAGCACCAATGCTGACAGGTAAGTGTCTATTTCTATAGATAGATTGATGGATGGAGTGATGGATGGATGGATGGATGGATGGATGGATGGATGGATGGATGGATGGATGGATGGATGGATGGATGGATGGATGGATAGATAGGTACATGAGTTTAAACAACTTTTTGTTAAAAAAAATGTTTTTGTTAAAAAAAATGTTTTTGTTTGAAAAAGTGAATGTTTTTTAGGCCTGTGTTACATTGATGGATGGAGTGATGGAGTGATGGATGGATGGATGGATAGATAGATGAATAGATGAATATATAGATACATGAGTTTAAACCACTTTTTGTTAAAAAAAATATGTTTTTGTTTGAAAAAGTGAATGTTTTTAGGCCTGTGTTATACATGGATGGATGGAGTGATGGAGTGATGGATGGATGGATGGATGGATGGATAGATAGATAAATAGATAGATAGATGAATAGATGAATATATAGATACATGAGTTTAAACAACTTTTTGTTAAAAAAAAAAAAGTTTTTGTTTGAAAAAGTGAATGTTTTTAGGCCTGTGTTATACATGGATGGATGGAGTGATGGAGTGATGGAGTGATGGAGTGATGGAGTGATGGATGGATGGAGTGATGGATGGATGGATGGATAGATAGATGGATAGATGGATAGATGGATAGATGAGTTTGATCGACTGTTTGTTCATATTTTTTTATTGTTTTGTGTTAAATATTGAAAGTAGTCTTTGGCCTAATGGTTAGTTTGGGTTTAGGGTTAGTTTGGGGCTATGGTTAGGTTAGGGTTAAAATGGCATATAGGTAGGGAGGTAAAAACGACTTTCACCCTCATTAGTAACCACCCTCATTTGCATAAAGGGCATCTGATTGGCCGAATCTTAACTGTCCATATATCTGCAACGGTGTGTTTTATCTGTACGAAACTTGGTTTATATAGTAATTGATGTATGGCTAGTCGACTGGTGGTGGTTTGGTGCGCCTCTAGCGCCACCAGGTGTGTAGACACGGTACTGCACTTTATTTTTTAGATTTGTTTTTTTTTAACAGGGGTCTATTTTATAAATTGCTGTTGTATCTAGGGTTATTTTATATAGGGGTGGTCTATCCTGGTATATTTTGGGTAGGGTTTGTTTAGGTCCCGCCAGTGGTCAGTGTTTTTTGGTTTTGTTTTCTGTTTTTTTGTGCAGGTGGTGGGTAGGGTTAGCTGGTTAGGTGAGGTAGCGTGCCAGGCCTTTGGCCTTTGACCCTGCATCCATGCAGACGCCCTGACGCAAACTGAACTTGAGTTTTCCCCCAGCTGTTCACCTGTCAATGCAAAATGGTTGCATTTGCCGTGTATATCAGCACGAGTGCTGAAACAGCACCAATGCTGACAGGTAAGTGTCTATTTCTATAGATAGATTGATGGATGGAGTGATGGATGGATGGATGGATGGATGGATGGATGGATGGATGGATGGATGGATGGATAGATAGGTACATGAGTTTAAACAACTTTTTGTTAAAAAAAATGTTTTTGTTAAAAAAAATGTTTTTGTTTGAAAAAGTGAATGTTTTTTAGGCCTGTGTTACATTGATGGATGGAGTGATGGAGTGATGGATGGATGGATGGATAGATAGATGAATAGATGAATATATAGATACATGAGTTTAAACCACTTTTTGTTAAAAAAAATATGTTTTTGTTTGAAAAAGTGAATGTTTTTAGGCCTGTGTTATACATGGATGGATGGAGTGATGGATGGATGGATGGATGGATGGATAGATAGATAAATAGATAGATAGATGAATAGATGAATATATAGATACATGAGTTTAAACAACTTTTTGTTAAAAAAAAAAAAGTTTTTGTTTGAAAAAGTGAATGTTTTTAGGCCTGTGTTATACATGGATGGATGGAGTGATGGAGTGATGGAGTGATGGAGTGATGGATGGATGGAGTGATGGATGGATGGATGGATAGATAGATGGATAGATGGATAGATGAGTTTGATCGACTGTTTGTTCATATTTTTTTATTGTTTTGTGTTAAATATTGAAAGTAGTCTTTGGCCTAATGGTTAGTTTGGGTTTAGGGTTAGTTTGGGGCTATGGTTAGGTTAGGGTTAAAATGGCATATAGGTAGGGAGGTAAAAACGACTTTCACCCTCATTAGTAACCACCCTCATTTGCATAAAGGGCATCTGATTGGCCGAATCTTAACTGTCCATATATCTGCAACGGTGTGTTTTATCTGTACGAAACTTGGTTTATATAGTAATTGATGTATGGCTAGTCGACTGGTGGTGGTTTGGTGCGCCTCTAGCGCCACCAGGTGTGTAGACACGGTACTGCACTTTATTTTTTAGATTTGTTTTTTTTTAACAGGGGTCTATTTTATAAATTGCTGTTGTATCTAGGGTTATTTTATATAGGGGTGGTCTATCCTGGTATATTTTGGGTAGGGTTTGTTTAGGTCCCGCCAGTGGTCAGTGTTTTTTGGTTTTGTTTTCTGTTTTTTTGTGCAGGTGGTGGGTAGGGTTAGCTGGTTAGGTGAGGTAGCGTGCCAGGCCTTTGGCCTTTGACCCTGCATCCATGCAGACGCCCTGACGCAAACTGAACTTGAGTTTTCCCCCAGCTGTTCACCTGTCAATGCAAAATGGTTGCATTTGCCGTGCATATCAGCACGAGTGCTGAAACAGCACCAATGCTGACAGGTAAGTGTCTATTTCTATAGATAGATTGATGGATGGAGTGATGGATGGATGGATGGATGGATGGATGGATGGATGGATGGATGGATGGATGGATGGATAGATAGGTACATGAGTTTAAACAACTTTTTGTTAAAAAAAATGTTTTTGTTAAAAAAAATGTTTTTGTTTGAAAAAGTGAATGTTTTTTAGGCCTGTGTTACATTGATGGATGGAGTGATGGAGTGATGGATGGATGGATGGATAGATAGATGAATAGATGAATATATAGATACATGAGTTTAAACCACTTTTTGTTAAAAAAAATATGTTTTTGTTTGAAAAAGTGAATGTTTTTTAGGCCTGTGTTACATTGATGGATGGAGTGATGGAGTGATGGATGGATGGATGGATAGATAGATGAATAGATGAATATATAGATACATGAGTTTAAACCACTTTTTGTTAAAAAAAATATGTTTTTGTTTGAAAAAGTGAATGTTTTTAGGCCTGTGTTATACATGGATGGATGGAGTGATGGAGTGATGGATGGATGGATGGATGGATGGATAGATAGATAAATAGATAGATAGATGAATAGATGAATATATAGATACATGAGTTTAAACAACTTTTTGTTAAAAAAAAAAAAGTTTTTGTTTGAAAAAGTGAATGTTTTTAGGCCTGTGTTATACATGGATGGATGGAGTGATGGAGTGATGGAGTGATGGAGTGATGGAGTGATGGATGGATGGAGTGATGGATGGATGGATGGATAGATAGATGGATAGATGGATAGATGGATAGATGAGTTTGATCGACTGTTTGTTCATATTTTTTTATTGTTTTGTGTTAAATATTGAAAGTAGTCTTTGGCCTAATGGTTAGTTTGGGTTTAGGGTTAGTTTGGGGCTATGGTTAGGTTAGGGTTAAAATGGCATATAGGTAGGGAGGTAAAAACGACTTTCACCCTCATTAGTAACCACCCTCATTTGCATAAAGGGCATCTGATTGGCCGAATCTTAACTGTCCATATATCTGCAACGGTGTGTTTTATCTGTACGAAACTTGGTTTATATAGTAATTGATGTATGGCTAGTCGACTGGTGGTGGTTTGGTGCGCCTCTAGCGCCACCAGGTGTGTAGACACGGTACTGCACTTTATTTTTTAGATTTGTTTTTTTTTAACAGGGGTCTATTTTATAAATTGCTGTTGTATCTAGGGTTATTTTATATAGGGGTGGTCTATCCTGGTATATTTTGGGTAGGGTTTGTTTAGGTCCCGCCAGTGGTCAGTGTTTTTTGGTTTTGTTTTCTGTTTTTTTGTGCAGGTGGTGGGTAGGGTTAGCTGGTTAGGTGAGGTAGCGTGCCAGGCCTTTGGCCTTTGACCCTGCATCCATGCAGACGCCCTGACGCAAACTGAACTTGAGTTTTCCCCCAGCTGTTCACCTGTCAATGCAAAATGGTTGCATTTGCCGTGCATATCAGCACGAGTGCTGAAACAGCACCAATGCTGACAGGTAAGTGTCTATTTCTATAGATAGATTGATGGATGGAGTGATGGATGGATGGATGGATGGATGGATGGATGGATGGATGGATGGATGGATGGATGGATAGATAGGTACATGAGTTTAAACAACTTTTTGTTAAAAAAAATGTTTTTGTTAAAAAAAATGTTTTTGTTTGAAAAAGTGAATGTTTTTTAGGCCTGTGTTACATTGATGGATGGAGTGATGGAGTGATGGATGGATGGATGGATAGATAGATGAATAGATGAATATATAGATACATGAGTTTAAACCACTTTTTGTTAAAAAAAATATGTTTTTGTTTGAAAAAGTGAATGTTTTTAGGCCTGTGTTATACATGGATGGATGGAGTGATGGAGTGATGGATGGATGGATGGATGGATGGATAGATAGATAAATAGATAGATAGATGAATAGATGAATATATAGATACATGAGTTTAAACAACTTTTTGTTAAAAAAAAAAAAGTTTTTGTTTGAAAAAGTGAATGTTTTTAGGCCTGTGTTATACATGGATGGATGGAGTGATGGAGTGATGGAGTGATGGAGTGATGGATGGATGGAGTGATGGATGGATGGATGGATAGATAGATGGATAGATGGATAGATGAGTTTGATCGACTGTTTGTTCATATTTTTTTATTGTTTTGTGTTAAATATTGAAAGTAGTCTTTGGCCTAATGGTTAGTTTGGGTTTAGGGTTAGTTTGGGGCTATGGTTAGGTTAGGGTTAAAATGGCATATAGGTAGGGAGGTAAAAACGACTTTCACCCTCATTAGTAACCACCCTCATTTGCATAAAGGGCATCTGATTGGCCGAATCTTAACTGTCCATATATCTGCAACGGTGTGTTTTATCTGTACGAAACTTGGTTTATATAGTAATTGATGTATGGCTAGTCGACTGGTGGTGGTTTGGTGCGCCTCTAGCGCCACCAGGTGTGTAGACACGGTACTGCACTTTATTTTTTAGATTTGTTTTTTTTTAACAGGGGTCTATTTTATAAATTGCTGTTGTATCTAGGGTTATTTTATATAGGGGTGGTCTATCCTGGTATATTTTGGGTAGGGTTTGTTTAGGTCCCGCCAGTGGTCAGTGTTTTTTGGTTTTGTTTTCTGTTTTTTTGTGCAGGTGGTGGGTAGGGTTAGCTGGTTAGGTGAGGTAGCGTGCCAGGCCTTTGGCCTTTGACCCTGCATCCATGCAGACGCCCTGACGCAAACTGAACTTGAGTTTTCCCCCAGCTGTTCACCTGTCAATGCAAAATGGTTGCATTTGCCGTGCATATCAGCACGAGTGCTGAAACAGCACCAATGCTGACAGGTAAGTGTCTATTTCTATAGATAGATTGATGGATGGAGTGATGGATGGATGGATGGATGGATGGATGGATGGATGGATGGATGGATGGATGGATAGATAGGTACATGAGTTTAAACAACTTTTTGTTAAAAAAAATGTTTTTGTTAAAAAAAATGTTTTTGTTTGAAAAAGTGAATGTTTTTTAGGCCTGTGTTACATTGATGGATGGAGTGATGGAGTGATGGATGGATGGATGGATAGATAGATGAATAGATGAATATATAGATACATGAGTTTAAACCACTTTTTGTTAAAAAAAATATGTTTTTGTTTGAAAAAGTGAATGTTTTTAGGCCTGTGTTATACATGGATGGATGGAGTGATGGAGTGATGGATGGATGGATGGATGGATGGATAGATAGATAAATAGATAGATAGATGAATAGATGAATATATAGATACATGAGTTTAAACAACTTTTTGTTAAAAAAAAAAAAGTTTTTGTTTGAAAAAGTGAATGTTTTTAGGCCTGTGTTATACATGGATGGATGGAGTGATGGAGTGATGGAGTGATGGAGTGATGGAGTGATGGATGGATGGAGTGATGGATGGATGGATGGATAGATAGATGGATAGATGAGTTTGATCGACTGTTTGTTCATATTTTTTTATTGTTTTGTGTTAAATATTGAAAGTAGTCTTTGGCCTAATGGTTAGTTTGGGTTTAGGGTTAGTTTGGGGCTATGGTTAGGTTAGGGTTAAAATGGCATATAGGTAGGGAGGTAAAAACGACTTTCACCCTCATTAGTAACCACCCTCATTTGCATAAAGGGCATCTGATTGGCCGAATCTTAACTGTCCATATATCTGCAACGGTGTGTTTTATCTGTACGAAACTTGGTTTATATAGTAATTGATGTATGGCTAGTCGACTGGTGGTGGTTTGGTGCGCCTCTAGCGCCACCAGGTGTGTAGACACGGTACTGCACTTTATTTTTTAGATTTGTTTTTTTTTAACAGGGGTCTATTTTATAAATTGCTGTTGTATCTAGGGTTATTTTATATAGGGGTGGTCTATCCTGGTATATTTTGGGTAGGGTTTGTTTAGGTCCCGCCAGTGGTCAGTGTTTTTTGGTTTTGTTTTCTGTTTTTTTGTGCAGGTGGTGGGTAGGGTTAGCTGGTTAGGTGAGGTAGCGTGCCAGGCCTTTGGCCTTTGACCCTGCATCCATGCAGACGCCCTGACGCAAACTGAACTTGAGTTTTCCCCCAGCTGTTCACCTGTCAATGCAAAATGGTTGCATTTGCCGTGCATATCAGCACGAGTGCTGAAACAGCACCAATGCTGACAGGTAAGTGTCTATTTCTATAGATAGATTGATGGATGGAGTGATGGATGGATGGATGGATGGATGGATGGATGGATGGATGGATGGATGGATGGATGGATAGATAGGTACATGAGTTTAAACAACTTTTTGTTAAAAAAAATGTTTTTGTTAAAAAAAATGTTTTTGTTTGAAAAAGTGAATGTTTTTTAGGCCTGTGTTACATTGATGGATGGAGTGATGGAGTGATGGATGGATGGATGGATAGATAGATGAATAGATGAATATATAGATACATGAGTTTAAACCACTTTTTGTTAAAAAAAATATGTTTTTGTTTGAAAAAGTGAATGTTTTTAGGCCTGTGTTATACATGGATGGATGGAGTGATGGAGTGATGGATGGATGGATGGATGGATGGATAGATAGATAAATAGATAGATAGATGAATAGATGAATATATAGATACATGAGTTTAAACAACTTTTTGTTAAAAAAAAAAAAGTTTTTGTTTGAAAAAGTGAATGTTTTTAGGCCTGTGTTATACATGGATGGATGGAGTGATGGAGTGATGGAGTGATGGAGTGATGGATGGATGGAGTGATGGATGGATGGATGGATAGATAGATGGATAGATGGATAGATGAGTTTGATCGACTGTTTGTTCATATTTTTTTATTGTTTTGTGTTAAATATTGAAAGTAGTCTTTGGCCTAATGGTTAGTTTGGGTTTAGGGTTAGTTTGGGGCTATGGTTAGGTTAGGGTTAAAATGGCATATAGGTAGGGAGGTAAAAACGACTTTCACCCTCATTAGTAACCACCCTCATTTGCATAAAGGGCATCTGATTGGCCGAATCTTAACTGTCCATATATCTGCAACGGTGTGTTTTATCTGTACGAAACTTGGTTTATATAGTAATTGATGTATGGCTAGTCGACTGGTGGTGGTTTGGTGCGCCTCTAGCGCCACCAGGTGTGTAGACACGGTACTGCACTTTATTTTTTAGATTTGTTTTTTTTTAACAGGGGTCTATTTTATAAATTGCTGTTGTATCTAGGGTTATTTTATATAGGGGTGGTCTATCCTGGTATATTTTGGGTAGGGTTTGTTTAGGTCCCGCCAGTGGTCAGTGTTTTTTGGTTTTGTTTTCTGTTTTTTTGTGCAGGTGGTGGGTAGGGTTAGCTGGTTAGGTGAGGTAGCGTGCCAGGCCTTTGGCCTTTGACCCTGCATCCATGCAGACGCCCTGACGCAAACTGAACTTGAGTTTTCCCCCAGCTGTTCACCTGTCAATGCAAAATGGTTGCATTTGCCGTGCATATCAGCACGAGTGCTGAAACAGCACCAATGCTGACAGGTAAGTGTCTATTTCTATAGATAGATTGATGGATGGAGTGATGGATGGATGGATGGATGGATGGATGGATGGATGGATGGATGGATGGATGGATGGATGGATGGATAGATAGGTACATGAGTTTAAACAACTTTTTGTTAAAAAAAATGTTTTTGTTAAAAAAAATGTTTTTGTTTGAAAAAGTGAATGTTTTTTAGGCCTGTGTTACATTGATGGATGGAGTGATGGAGTGATGGATGGATGGATGGATAGATAGATGAATAGATGAATATATAGATACATGAGTTTAAACCACTTTTTGTTAAAAAAAATATGTTTTTGTTTGAAAAAGTGAATGTTTTTAGGCCTGTGTTATACATGGATGGATGGAGTGATGGAGTGATGGATGGATGGATGGATGGATGGATAGATAGATAAATAGATAGATAGATGAATAGATGAATATATAGATACATGAGTTTAAACAACTTTTTGTTAAAAAAAAAAAAGTTTTTGTTTGAAAAAGTGAATGTTTTTAGGCCTGTGTTATACATGGATGGATGGAGTGATGGAGTGATGGAGTGATGGAGTGATGGAGTGATGGATGGATGGAGTGATGGATGGATGGATGGATAGATAGATGGATAGATGGATAGATGGATAGATGAGTTTGATCGACTGTTTGTTCATATTTTTTTATTGTTTTGTGTTAAATATTGAAAGTAGTCTTTGGCCTAATGGTTAGTTTGGGTTTAGGGTTAGTTTGGGGCTATGGTTAGGTTAGGGTTAAAATGGCATATAGGTAGGGAGGTAAAAACGACTTTCACCCTCATTAGTAACCACCCTCATTTGCATAAAGGGCATCTGATTGGCCGAATCTTAACTGTCCATATATCTGCAACGGTGTGTTTTATCTGTACGAAACTTGGTTTATATAGTAATTGATGTATGGCTAGTCGACTGGTGGTGGTTTGGTGCGCCTCTAGCGCCACCAGGTGTGTAGACACGGTACTGCACTTTATTTTTTAGATTTGTTTTTTTTTAACAGGGGTCTATTTTATAAATTGCTGTTGTATCTAGGGTTATTTTATATAGGGGTGGTCTATCCTGGTATATTTTGGGTAGGGTTTGTTTAGGTCCCGCCAGTGGTCAGTGTTTTTTGGTTTTGTTTTCTGTTTTTTTGTGCAGGTGGTGGGTAGGGTTAGCTGGTTAGGTGAGGTAGCGTGCCAGGCCTTTGGCCTTTGACCCTGCATCCATGCAGACGCCCTGACGCAAACTGAACTTGAGTTTTCCCCCAGCTGTTCACCTGTCAATGCAAAATGGTTGCATTTGCCGTGCATATCAGCACGAGTGCTGAAACAGCACCAATGCTGACAGGTAAGTGTCTATTTCTATAGATAGATTGATGGATGGAGTGATGGATGGATGGATGGATGGATGGATGGATGGATGGATGGATGGATGGATGGATGGATGGATAGATAGGTACATGAGTTTAAACAACTTTTTGTTAAAAAAAATGTTTTTGTTAAAAAAAATGTTTTTGTTTGAAAAAGTGAATGTTTTTTAGGCCTGTGTTACATTGATGGATGGAGTGATGGAGTGATGGATGGATGGATGGATAGATAGATGAATAGATGAATATATAGATACATGAGTTTAAACCACTTTTTGTTAAAAAAAATATGTTTTTGTTTGAAAAAGTGAATGTTTTTAGGCCTGTGTTATACATGGATGGATGGAGTGATGGAGTGATGGATGGATGGATGGATGGATGGATAGATAGATAAATAGATAGATAGATGAATAGATGAATATATAGATACATGAGTTTAAACAACTTTTTGTTAAAAAAAAAAAAGTTTTTGTTTGAAAAAGTGAATGTTTTTAGGCCTGTGTTATACATGGATGGATGGAGTGATGGAGTGATGGAGTGATGGAGTGATGGATGGATGGAGTGATGGATGGATGGATGGATAGATAGATGGATAGATGGATAGATGAGTTTGATCGACTGTTTGTTCATATTTTTTTATTGTTTTGTGTTAAATATTGAAAGTAGTCTTTGGCCTAATGGTTAGTTTGGGTTTAGGGTTAGTTTGGGGCTATGGTTAGGTTAGGGTTAAAATGGCATATAGGTAGGGAGGTAAAAACGACTTTCACCCTCATTAGTAACCACCCTCATTTGCATAAAGGGCATCTGATTGGCCGAATCTTAACTGTCCATATATCTGCAACGGTGTGTTTTATCTGTACGAAACTTGGTTTATATAGTAATTGATGTATGGCTAGTCGACTGGTGGTGGTTTGGTGCGCCTCTAGCGCCACCAGGTGTGTAGACACGGTACTGCACTTTATTTTTTAGATTTGTTTTTTTTTAACAGGGGTCTATTTTATAAATTGCTGTTGTATCTAGGGTTATTTTATATAGGGGTGGTCTATCCTGGTATATTTTGGGTAGGGTTTGTTTAGGTCCCGCCAGTGGTCAGTGTTTTTTGGTTTTGTTTTCTGTTTTTTTGTGCAGGTGGTGGGTAGGGTTAGCTGGTTAGGTGAGGTAGCGTGCCAGGCCTTTGGCCTTTGACCCTGCATCCATGCAGACGCCCTGACGCAAACTGAACTTGAGTTTTCCCCCAGCTGTTCACCTGTCAATGCAAAATGGTTGCATTTGCCGTGCATATCAGCACGAGTGCTGAAACAGCACCAATGCTGACAGGTAAGTGTCTATTTCTATAGATAGATTGATGGATGGAGTGATGGATGGAGTGATGGATGGATGGATGGATGGATGGATGGATGGATGGATGGATGGATGGATGGATAGATAGGTACATGAGTTTAAACAACTTTTTGTTAAAAAAAATGTTTTTGTTAAAAAAAATGTTTTTGTTTGAAAAAGTGAATGTTTTTTAGGCCTGTGTTACATTGATGGATGGAGTGATGGAGTGATGGATGGATGGATGGATAGATAGATGAATAGATGAATATATAGATACATGAGTTTAAACCACTTTTTGTTAAAAAAAATATGTTTTTGTTTGAAAAAGTGAATGTTTTTAGGCCTGTGTTATACATGGATGGATGGAGTGGTTAGGGTTAGGGTTAGGTAGGGAGGTAAAAACGACTTTCACCCTCATTAGTAACCACCCTCATTTGCATAAAGGGCATCTGATTGGCCGAATCTTAACTGTCCATATATCTGCAACGGTGTGTTTTATCTGTACGAAACTTGGTTTATATAGTAATTGATGTATGGCTAGTCGACTGGTGGTGGTTTGGTGCGCCTCTAGCGCCACCAGGTGTGTAGACACGGTACTGCACTTTATTTTTTAGATTTGTTTTTTTTTAACAGGGGTCTATTTTATAAATTGCTGTTGTATCTAGGGTTATTTTATATAGGGGTGGTCTATCCTGGTATATTTTGGGTAGGGTTTGTTTAGGTCCCGCCAGTGGTCAGTGTTTTTTGGTTTTGTTTTCTGTTTTTTTGTGCAGGTGGTGGGTAGGGTTAGCTGGTTAGGTGAGGTAGCGTGCCAGGCCTTTGGCCTTTGACCCTGCATCCATGCAGACGCCCTGACGCAAACTGAACTTGAGTTTTCCCCCAGCTGTTCACCTGTCAATGCAAAATGGTTGCATTTGCCGTGCATATCAGCACGAGTGCTGAAACAGCACCAATGCTGACAGGTAAGTGTCTATTTCTATAGATAGATTGATGGATGGAGTGATGGATGGATGGATGGATGGATGGATGGATGGATGGATGGATGGATGGATGGATGGATGGATGGATAGATAGGTACATGAGTTTAAACAACTTTTTGTTAAAAAAAATGTTTTTGTTAAAAAAAATGTTTTTGTTTGAAAAAGTGAATGTTTTTTAGGCCTGTGTTACATTGATGGATGGAGTGATGGAGTGATGGATGGATGGATGGATAGATAGATGAATAGATGAATATATAGATACATGAGTTTAAACCACTTTTTGTTAAAAAAAATATGTTTTTGTTTGAAAAAGTGAATGTTTTTAGGCCTGTGTTATACATGGATGGATGGAGTGATGGAGTGATGGATGGATGGATGGATGGATGGATAGATAGATAAATAGATAGATAGATGAATAGATGAATATATAGATACATGAGTTTAAACAACTTTTTGTTAAAAAAAAAAAAGTTTTTGTTTGAAAAAGTGAATGTTTTTAGGCCTGTGTTATACATGGATGGATGGAGTGATGGAGTGATGGAGTGATGGAGTGATGGATGGATGGAGTGATGGATGGATGGATGGATAGATAGATGGATAGATGGATAGATGAGTTTGATCGACTGTTTGTTCATATTTTTTTATTGTTTTGTGTTAAATATTGAAAGTAGTCTTTGGCCTAATGGTTAGTTTGGGTTTAGGGTTAGTTTGGGGCTATGGTTAGGTTAGGGTTAAAATGGCATATAGGTAGGGAGGTAAAAACGACTTTCACCCTCATTAGTAACCACCCTCATTTGCATAAAGGGCATCTGATTGGCCGAATCTTAACTGTCCATATATCTGCAACGGTGTGTTTTATCTGTACGAAACTTGGTTTATATAGTAATTGATGTATGGCTAGTCGACTGGTGGTGGTTTGGTGCGCCTCTAGCGCCACCAGGTGTGTAGACACGGTACTGCACTTTATTTTTTAGATTTGTTTTTTTTTAACAGGGGTCTATTTTATAAATTGCTGTTGTATCTAGGGTTATTTTATATAGGGGTGGTCTATCCTGGTATATTTTGGGTAGGGTTTGTTTAGGTCCCGCCAGTGGTCAGTGTTTTTTGGTTTTGTTTTCTGTTTTTTTGTGCAGGTGGTGGGTAGGGTTAGCTGGTTAGGTGAGGTAGCGTGCCAGGCCTTTGGCCTTTGACCCTGCATCCATGCAGACGCCCTGACGCAAACTGAACTTGAGTTTTCCCCCAGCTGTTCACCTGTCAATGCAAAATGGTTGCATTTGCCGTGCATATCAGCACGAGTGCTGAAACAGCACCAATGCTGACAGGTAAGTGTCTATTTCTATAGATAGATTGATGGATGGAGTGATGGATGGATGGATGGATGGATGGATGGATGGATGGATGGATGGATGGATGGATGGATGGATGGATGGATAGATAGGTACATGAGTTTAAACAACTTTTTGTTAAAAAAAATGTTTTTGTTAAAAAAAATGTTTTTGTTTGAAAAAGTGAATGTTTTTTAGGCCTGTGTTACATTGATGGATGGAGTGATGGAGTGATGGATGGATGGATGGATAGATAGATGAATAGATGAATATATAGATACATGAGTTTAAACCACTTTTTGTTAAAAAAAATATGTTTTTGTTTGAAAAAGTGAATGTTTTTAGGCCTGTGTTATACATGGATGGATGGAGTGATGGAGTGATGGATGGATGGATGGATGGATGGATAGATAGATAAATAGATAGATAGATGAATAGATGAATATATAGATACATGAGTTTAAACAACTTTTTGTTAAAAAAAAAAAAGTTTTTGTTTGAAAAAGTGAATGTTTTTAGGCCTGTGTTATACATGGATGGATGGAGTGATGGAGTGATGGAGTGATGGAGTGATGGAGTGATGGATGGATGGAGTGATGGATGGATGGATGGATAGATAGATGGATAGATGAGTTTGATCGACTGTTTGTTCATATTTTTTTATTGTTTTGTGTTAAATATTGAAAGTAGTCTTTGGCCTAATGGTTAGTTTGGGTTTAGGGTTAGTTTGGGGCTATGGTTAGGTTAGGGTTAAAATGGCATATAGGTAGGGAGGTAAAAACGACTTTCACCCTCATTAGTAACCACCCTCATTTGCATAAAGGGCATCTGATTGGCCGAATCTTAACTGTCCATATATCTGCAACGGTGTGTTTTATCTGTACGAAACTTGGTTTATATAGTAATTGATGTATGGCTAGTCGACTGGTGGTGGTTTGGTGCGCCTCTAGCGCCACCAGGTGTGTAGACACGGTACTGCACTTTATTTTTTAGATTTGTTTTTTTTTAACAGGGGTCTATTTTATAAATTGCTGTTGTATCTAGGGTTATTTTATATAGGGGTGGTCTATCCTGGTATATTTTGGGTAGGGTTTGTTTAGGTCCCGCCAGTGGTCAGTGTTTTTTGGTTTTGTTTTCTGTTTTTTTGTGCAGGTGGTGGGTAGGGTTAGCTGGTTAGGTGAGGTAGCGTGCCAGGCCTTTGGCCTTTGACCCTGCATCCATGCAGACGCCCTGACGCAAACTGAACTTGAGTTTTCCCCCAGCTGTTCACCTGTCAATGCAAAATGGTTGCATTTGCCGTGCATATCAGCACGAGTGCTGAAACAGCACCAATGCTGACAGGTAAGTGTCTATTTCTATAGATAGATTGATGGATGGAGTGATGGATGGATGGATGGATGGATGGATGGATGGATGGATGGATGGATGGATGGATGGATAGATAGGTACATGAGTTTAAACAACTTTTTGTTAAAAAAAATGTTTTTGTTAAAAAAAATGTTTTTGTTTGAAAAAGTGAATGTTTTTTAGGCCGGCCTGTGTTACATTGATGGATGGAGTGATGGAGTGATGGATGGATGGATGGATAGATAGATGAATAGATGAATATATAGATACATGAGTTTAAACCACTTTTTGTTAAAAAAAATATGTTTTTGTTTGAAAAAGTGAATGTTTTTAGGCCTGTGTTATACATGGATGGATGGAGTGATGGAGTGATGGATGGATGGATGGATGGATGGATAGATAGATAAATAGATAGATAGATGAATAGATGAATATATAGATACATGAGTTTAAACAACTTTTTGTTAAAAAAAAAAAAGTTTTTGTTTGAAAAAGTGAATGTTTTTAGGCCTGTGTTATACATGGATGGATGGAGTGATGGAGTGATGGAGTGATGGAGTGATGGATGGATGGAGTGATGGATGGATGGATGGATAGATAGATGGATAGATGGATAGATGAGTTTGATCGACTGTTTGTTCATATTTTTTTATTGTTTTGTGTTAAATATTGAAAGTAGTCTTTGGCCTAATGGTTAGTTTGGGTTTAGGGTTAGTTTGGGGCTATGGTTAGGTTAGGGTTAAAATGGCATATAGGTAGGGAGGTAAAAACGACTTTCACCCTCATTAGTAACCACCCTCATTTGCATAAAGGGCATCTGATTGGCCGAATCTTAACTGTCCATATATCTGCAACGGTGTGTTTTATCTGTACGAAACTTGGTTTATATAGTAATTGATGTATGGCTAGTCGACTGGTGGTGGTTTGGTGCGCCTCTAGCGCCACCAGGTGTGTAGACACGGTACTGCACTTTATTTTTTAGATTTGTTTTTTTTTAACAGGGGTCTATTTTATAAATTGCTGTTGTATCTAGGGTTATTTTATATAGGGGTGGTCTATCCTGGTATATTTTGGGTAGGGTTTGTTTAGGTCCCGCCAGTGGTCAGTGTTTTTTGGTTTTGTTTTCTGTTTTTTTGTGCAGGTGGTGGGTAGGGTTAGCTGGTTAGGTGAGGTAGCGTGCCAGGCCTTTGGCCTTTGACCCTGCATCCATGCAGACGCCCTGACGCAAACTGAACTTGAGTTTTCCCCCAGCTGTTCACCTGTCAATGCAAAATGGTTGCATTTGCCGTGCATATCAGCACGAGTGCTGAAACAGCACCAATGCTGACAGGTAAGTGTCTATTTCTATAGATAGATTGATGGATGGAGTGATGGATGGATGGATGGATGGATGGATGGATGGATGGATGGATGGATGGATGGATGGATGGATAGATAGGTACATGAGTTTAAACAACTTTTTGTTAAAAAAAATGTTTTTGTTAAAAAAAATGTTTTTGTTTGAAAAAGTGAATGTTTTTTAGGCCTGTGTTACATTGATGGATGGAGTGATGGAGTGATGGATGGATGGATGGATAGATAGATGAATAGATGAATATATAGATACATGAGTTTAAACCACTTTTTGTTAAAAAAAATATGTTTTTGTTTGAAAAAGTGAATGTTTTTAGGCCTGTGTTATACATGGATGGATGGAGTGATGGAGTGATGGATGGATGGATGGATGGATGGATAGATAGATAAATAGATAGATAGATGAATAGATGAATATATAGATACATGAGTTTAAACAACTTTTTGTTAAAAAAAAAAAAGTTTTTGTTTGAAAAAGTGAATGTTTTTAGGCCTGTGTTATACATGGATGGATGGAGTGATGGAGTGATGGAGTGATGGAGTGATGGAGTGATGGATGGATGGAGTGATGGATGGATGGATGGATAGATAGATGGATAGATGGATAGATGGATAGATGAGTTTGATCGACTGTTTGTTCATATTTTTTTATTGTTTTGTGTTAAATATTGAAAGTAGTCTTTGGCCTAATGGTTAGTTTGGGTTTAGGTAGGGAGGTAAAAACGACTTTCACCCTCATTAGTAACCACCCTCATTTGCATAAAGGGCATCTGATTGGCCGAATCTTAACTGTCCATATATCTGCAACGGTGTGTTTTATCTGTACGAAACTTGGTTTATATAGTAATTGATGTATGGCTAGTCGACTGGTGGTGGTTTGGTGCGCCTCTAGCGCCACCAGGTGTGTAGACACGGTACTGCACTTTATTTTTTAGATTTGTTTTTTTTTAACAGGGGTCTATTTTATAAATTGCTGTTGTATCTAGGGTTATTTTATATAGGGGTGGTCTATCCTGGTATATTTTGGGTAGGGTTTGTTTAGGTCCCGCCAGTGGTCAGTGTTTTTTGGTTTTGTTTTCTGTTTTTTTGTGCAGGTGGTGGGTAGGGTTAGCTGGTTAGGTGAGGTAGCGTGCCAGGCCTTTGGCCTTTGACCCTGCATCCATGCAGACGCCCTGACGCAAACTGAACTTGAGTTTTCCCCCAGCTGTTCACCTGTCAATGCAAAATGGTTGCATTTGCCGTGCATATCAGCACGAGTGCTGAAACAGCACCAATGCTGACAGGTAAGTGTCTATTTCTATAGATAGATTGATGGATGGAGTGATGGATGGATGGATGGATGGATGGATGGATGGATGGATGGATGGATGGATGGATGGATAGATAGGTACATGAGTTTAAACAACTTTTTGTTAAAAAAAATGTTTTTGTTAAAAAAAATGTTTTTGTTTGAAAAAGTGAATGTTTTTTAGGCCTGTGTTACATTGATGGATGGAGTGATGGAGTGATGGATGGATGGATGGATAGATAGATGAATAGATGAATATATAGATACATGAGTTTAAACCACTTTTTGTTAAAAAAAATATGTTTTTGTTTGAAAAAGTGAATGTTTTTAGGCCTGTGTTATACATGGATGGATGGAGTGATGGAGTGATGGATGGATGGATGGATGGATGGATAGATAGATAAATAGATAGATAGATGAATAGATGAATATATAGATACATGAGTTTAAACAACTTTTTGTTAAAAAAAAAAAAGTTTTTGTTTGAAAAAGTGAATGTTTTTAGGCCTGTGTTATACATGGATGGATGGAGTGATGGAGTGATGGAGTGATGGAGTGATGGATGGATGGAGTGATGGATGGATGGATGGATAGATAGATGGATAGATGGATAGATGAGTTTGATCGACTGTTTGTTCATATTTTTTTATTGTTTTGTGTTAAATATTGAAAGTAGTCTTTGGCCTAATGGTTAGTTTGGGTTTAGGGTTAGTTTGGGGCTATGGTTAGGTTAGGGTTAAAATGGCATATAGGTAGGGAGGTAAAAACGACTTTCACCCTCATTAGTAACCACCCTCATTTGCATAAAGGGCATCTGATTGGCCGAATCTTAACTGTCCATATATCTGCAACGGTGTGTTTTATCTGTACGAAACTTGGTTTATATAGTAATTGATGTATGGCTAGTCGACTGGTGGTGGTTTGGTGCGCCTCTAGCGCCACCAGGTGTGTAGACACGGTACTGCACTTTATTTTTTAGATTTGTTTTTTTTTAACAGGGGTCTATTTTATAAATTGCTGTTGTATCTAGGGTTATTTTATATAGGGGTGGTCTATCCTGGTATATTTTGGGTAGGGTTTGTTTAGGTCCCGCCAGTGGTCAGTGTTTTTTGGTTTTGTTTTCTGTTTTTTTGTGCAGGTGGTGGGTAGGGTTAGCTGGTTAGGTGAGGTAGCGTGCCAGGCCTTTGGCCTTTGACCCTGCATCCATGCAGACGCCCTGACGCAAACTGAACTTGAGTTTTCCCCCAGCTGTTCACCTGTCAATGCAAAATGGTTGCATTTGCCGTGCATATCAGCACGAGTGCTGAAACAGCACCAATGCTGACAGGTAAGTGTCTATTTCTATAGATAGATTGATGGATGGAGTGATGGATGGAGTGATGGATGGATGGATGGATGGATGGATGGATGGATGGATGGATGGATGGATGGATAGATAGGTACATGAGTTTAAACAACTTTTTGTTAAAAAAAATGTTTTTGTTAAAAAAAATGTTTTTGTTTGAAAAAGTGAATGTTTTTTAGGCCTGTGTTACATTGATGGATGGAGTGATGGAGTGATGGATGGATGGATGGATAGATAGATGAATAGATGAATATATAGATACATGAGTTTAAACCACTTTTTGTTAAAAAAAATATG
This sequence comes from Rutilus rutilus, assembly GCF_951802725.1. Classification (NCBI taxonomy): domain Eukaryota; kingdom Metazoa; phylum Chordata; class Actinopteri; order Cypriniformes; family Leuciscidae; genus Rutilus; species Rutilus rutilus. The sequence continues at coordinate 45,007,678 of NC_140223.1, forward strand.
TTTTTGTTTGAAAAAGTGAATGTTTTTAGGCCTGTGTTATACATGGATGGATGGAGTGGTTAGGGTTAGGGTTAGGTAGGGAGGTAAAAACGACTTTCACCCTCATTAGTAACCACCCTCATTTGCATAAAGGGCATCTGATTGGCCGAATCTTAACTGTCCATATATCTGCAACGGTGTGTTTTATCTGTACGAAACTTGGTTTATATAGTAATTGATGTATGGCTAGTCGACTGGTGGTGGTTTGGTGCGCCTCTAGCGCCACCAGGTGTGTAGACACGGTACTGCACTTTATTTTTTAGATTTGTTTTTTTTTAACAGGGGTCTATTTTATAAATTGCTGTTGTATCTAGGGTTATTTTATATAGGGGTGGTCTATCCTGGTATATTTTGGGTAGGGTTTGTTTAGGTCCCGCCAGTGGTCAGTGTTTTTTGGTTTTGTTTTCTGTTTTTTTGTGCAGGTGGTGGGTAGGGTTAGCTGGTTAGGTGAGGTAGCGTGCCAGGCCTTTGGCCTTTGACCCTGCATCCATGCAGACGCCCTGACGCAAACTGAACTTGAGTTTTCCCCCAGCTGTTCACCTGTCAATGCAAAATGGTTGCATTTGCCGTGCATATCAGCACGAGTGCTGAAACAGCACCAATGCTGACAGGTAAGTGTCTATTTCTATAGATAGATTGATGGATGGAGTGATGGATGGATGGATGGATGGATGGATGGATGGATGGATGGATGGATGGATGGATGGATGGATGGATAGATAGGTACATGAGTTTAAACAACTTTTTGTTAAAAAAAATGTTTTTGTTAAAAAAAATGTTTTTGTTTGAAAAAGTGAATGTTTTTTAGGCCTGTGTTACATTGATGGATGGAGTGATGGAGTGATGGATGGATGGATGGATAGATAGATGAATAGATGAATATATAGATACATGAGTTTAAACCACTTTTTGTTAAAAAAAATATGTTTTTGTTTGAAAAAGTGAATGTTTTTAGGCCTGTGTTATACATGGATGGATGGAGTGATGGAGTGATGGATGGATGGATGGATGGATGGATAGATAGATAAATAGATAGATAGATGAATAGATGAATATATAGATACATGAGTTTAAACAACTTTTTGTTAAAAAAAAAAAAGTTTTTGTTTGAAAAAGTGAATGTTTTTAGGCCTGTGTTATACATGGATGGATGGAGTGATGGAGTGATGGAGTGATGGAGTGATGGATGGATGGAGTGATGGATGGATGGATGGATAGATAGATGGATAGATGGATAGATGAGTTTGATCGACTGTTTGTTCATATTTTTTTATTGTTTTGTGTTAAATATTGAAAGTAGTCTTTGGCCTAATGGTTAGTTTGGGTTTAGGGTTAGTTTGGGGCTATGGTTAGGTTAGGGTTAAAATGGCATATAGGTAGGGAGGTAAAAACGACTTTCACCCTCATTAGTAACCACCCTCATTTGCATAAAGGGCATCTGATTGGCCGAATCTTAACTGTCCATATATCTGCAACGGTGTGTTTTATCTGTACGAAACTTGGTTTATATAGTAATTGATGTATGGCTAGTCGACTGGTGGTGGTTTGGTGCGCCTCTAGCGCCACCAGGTGTGTAGACACGGTACTGCACTTTATTTTTTAGATTTGTTTTTTTTTAACAGGGGTCTATTTTATAAATTGCTGTTGTATCTAGGGTTATTTTATATAGGGGTGGTCTATCCTGGTATATTTTGGGTAGGGTTTGTTTAGGTCCCGCCAGTGGTCAGTGTTTTTTGGTTTTGTTTTCTGTTTTTTTGTGCAGGTGGTGGGTAGGGTTAGCTGGTTAGGTGAGGTAGCGTGCCAGGCCTTTGGCCTTTGACCCTGCATCCATGCAGACGCCCTGACGCAAACTGAACTTGAGTTTTCCCCCAGCTGTTCACCTGTCAATGCAAAATGGTTGCATTTGCCGTGCATATCAGCACGAGTGCTGAAACAGCACCAATGCTGACAGGTAAGTGTCTATTTCTATAGATAGATTGATGGATGGAGTGATGGATGGATGGATGGATGGATGGATGGATGGATGGATGGATGGATGGATGGATGGATGGATGGATGGATAGATAGGTACATGAGTTTAAACAACTTTTTGTTAAAAAAAATGTTTTTGTTAAAAAAAATGTTTTTGTTTGAAAAAGTGAATGTTTTTTAGGCCTGTGTTACATTGATGGATGGAGTGATGGAGTGATGGATGGATGGATGGATAGATAGATGAATAGATGAATATATAGATACATGAGTTTAAACCACTTTTTGTTAAAAAAAATATGTTTTTGTTTGAAAAAGTGAATGTTTTTAGGCCTGTGTTATACATGGATGGATGGAGTGATGGAGTGATGGATGGATGGATGGATGGATGGATAGATAGATAAATAGATAGATAGATGAATAGATGAATATATAGATACATGAGTTTAAACAACTTTTTGTTAAAAAAAAAAAAGTTTTTGTTTGAAAAAGTGAATGTTTTTAGGCCTGTGTTATACATGGATGGATGGAGTGATGGAGTGATGGAGTGATGGAGTGATGGAGTGATGGATGGATGGAGTGATGGATGGATGGATGGATAGATAGATGGATAGATGAGTTTGATCGACTGTTTGTTCATATTTTTTTATTGTTTTGTGTTAAATATTGAAAGTAGTCTTTGGCCTAATGGTTAGTTTGGGTTTAGGGTTAGTTTGGGGCTATGGTTAGGTTAGGGTTAAAATGGCATATAGGTAGGGAGGTAAAAACGACTTTCACCCTCATTAGTAACCACCCTCATTTGCATAAAGGGCATCTGATTGGCCGAATCTTAACTGTCCATATATCTGCAACGGTGTGTTTTATCTGTACGAAACTTGGTTTATATAGTAATTGATGTATGGCTAGTCGACTGGTGGTGGTTTGGTGCGCCTCTAGCGCCACCAGGTGTGTAGACACGGTACTGCACTTTATTTTTTAGATTTGTTTTTTTTTAACAGGGGTCTATTTTATAAATTGCTGTTGTATCTAGGGTTATTTTATATAGGGGTGGTCTATCCTGGTATATTTTGGGTAGGGTTTGTTTAGGTCCCGCCAGTGGTCAGTGTTTTTTGGTTTTGTTTTCTGTTTTTTTGTGCAGGTGGTGGGTAGGGTTAGCTGGTTAGGTGAGGTAGCGTGCCAGGCCTTTGGCCTTTGACCCTGCATCCATGCAGACGCCCTGACGCAAACTGAACTTGAGTTTTCCCCCAGCTGTTCACCTGTCAATGCAAAATGGTTGCATTTGCCGTGCATATCAGCACGAGTGCTGAAACAGCACCAATGCTGACAGGTAAGTGTCTATTTCTATAGATAGATTGATGGATGGAGTGATGGATGGATGGATGGATGGATGGATGGATGGATGGATGGATGGATGGATGGATGGATAGATAGGTACATGAGTTTAAACAACTTTTTGTTAAAAAAAATGTTTTTGTTAAAAAAAATGTTTTTGTTTGAAAAAGTGAATGTTTTTTAGGCCTGTGTTACATTGATGGATGGAGTGATGGAGTGATGGATGGATGGATGGATAGATAGATGAATAGATGAATATATAGATACATGAGTTTAAACCACTTTTTGTTAAAAAAAATATGTTTTTGTTTGAAAAAGTGAATGTTTTTAGGCCTGTGTTATACATGGATGGATGGAGTGATGGAGTGATGGATGGATGGATGGATGGATGGATAGATAGATAAATAGATAGATAGATGAATAGATGAATATATAGATACATGAGTTTAAACAACTTTTTGTTAAAAAAAAAAAAGTTTTTGTTTGAAAAAGTGAATGTTTTTAGGCCTGTGTTATACATGGATGGATGGAGTGATGGAGTGATGGAGTGATGGAGTGATGGATGGATGGAGTGATGGATGGATGGATGGATAGATAGATGGATAGATGGATAGATGAGTTTGATCGACTGTTTGTTCATATTTTTTTATTGTTTTGTGTTAAATATTGAAAGTAGTCTTTGGCCTAATGGTTAGTTTGGGTTTAGGGTTAGTTTGGGGCTATGGTTAGGTTAGGGTTAAAATGGCATATAGGTAGGGAGGTAAAAACGACTTTCACCCTCATTAGTAACCACCCTCATTTGCATAAAGGGCATCTGATTGGCCGAATCTTAACTGTCCATATATCTGCAACGGTGTGTTTTATCTGTACGAAACTTGGTTTATATAGTAATTGATGTATGGCTAGTCGACTGGTGGTGGTTTGGTGCGCCTCTAGCGCCACCAGGTGTGTAGACACGGTACTGCACTTTATTTTTTAGATTTGTTTTTTTTTAACAGGGGTCTATTTTATAAATTGCTGTTGTATCTAGGGTTATTTTATATAGGGGTGGTCTATCCTGGTATATTTTGGGTAGGGTTTGTTTAGGTCCCGCCAGTGGTCAGTGTTTTTTGGTTTTGTTTTCTGTTTTTTTGTGCAGGTGGTGGGTAGGGTTAGCTGGTTAGGTGAGGTAGCGTGCCAGGCCTTTGGCCTTTGACCCTGCATCCATGCAGACGCCCTGACGCAAACTGAACTTGAGTTTTCCCCCAGCTGTTCACCTGTCAATGCAAAATGGTTGCATTTGCCGTGCATATCAGCACGAGTGCTGAAACAGCACCAATGCTGACAGGTAAGTGTCTATTTCTATAGATAGATTGATGGATGGAGTGATGGATGGATGGATGGATGGATGGATGGATGGATGGATGGATGGATGGATGGATGGATGGATAGATAGGTACATGAGTTTAAACAACTTTTTGTTAAAAAAAATGTTTTTGTTAAAAAAAATGTTTTTGTTTGAAAAAGTGAATGTTTTTTAGGCCTGTGTTACATTGATGGATGGAGTGATGGAGTGATGGATGGATGGATGGATAGATAGATGAATAGATGAATATATAGATACATGAGTTTAAACCACTTTTTGTTAAAAAAAATATGTTTTTGTTTGAAAAAGTGAATGTTTTTAGGCCTGTGTTATACATGGATGGATGGAGTGATGGAGTGATGGATGGATGGATGGATGGATGGATAGATAGATAAATAGATAGATAGATGAATAGATGAATATATAGATACATGAGTTTAAACAACTTTTTGTTAAAAAAAAAAAAGTTTTTGTTTGAAAAAGTGAATGTTTTTAGGCCTGTGTTATACATGGATGGATGGAGTGATGGAGTGATGGAGTGATGGAGTGATGGAGTGATGGATGGATGGAGTGATGGATGGATGGATGGATAGATAGATGGATAGATGGATAGATGGATAGATGAGTTTGATCGACTGTTTGTTCATATTTTTTTATTGTTTTGTGTTAAATATTGAAAGTAGTCTTTGGCCTAATGGTTAGTTTGGGTTTAGGTAGGGAGGTAAAAACGACTTTCACCCTCATTAGTAACCACCCTCATTTGCATAAAGGGCATCTGATTGGCCGAATCTTAACTGTCCATATATCTGCAACGGTGTGTTTTATCTGTACGAAACTTGGTTTATATAGTAATTGATGTATGGCTAGTCGACTGGTGGTGGTTTGGTGCGCCTCTAGCGCCACCAGGTGTGTAGACACGGTACTGCACTTTATTTTTTAGATTTGTTTTTTTTTAACAGGGGTCTATTTTATAAATTGCTGTTGTATCTAGGGTTATTTTATATAGGGGTGGTCTATCCTGGTATATTTTGGGTAGGGTTTGTTTAGGTCCCGCCAGTGGTCAGTGTTTTTTGGTTTTGTTTTCTGTTTTTTTGTGCAGGTGGTGGGTAGGGTTAGCTGGTTAGGTGAGGTAGCGTGCCAGGCCTTTGGCCTTTGACCCTGCATCCATGCAGACGCCCTGACGCAAACTGAACTTGAGTTTTCCCCCAGCTGTTCACCTGTCAATGCAAAATGGTTGCATTTGCCGTGCATATCAGCACGAGTGCTGAAACAGCACCAATGCTGACAGGTAAGTGTCTATTTCTATAGATAGATTGATGGATGGAGTGATGGATGGATGGATGGATGGATGGATGGATGGATGGATGGATGGATGGATGGATGGATAGATAGGTACATGAGTTTAAACAACTTTTTGTTAAAAAAAATGTTTTTGTTAAAAAAAATGTTTTTGTTTGAAAAAGTGAATGTTTTTTAGGCCTGTGTTACATTGATGGATGGAGTGATGGAGTGATGGATGGATGGATGGATAGATAGATGAATAGATGAATATATAGATACATGAGTTTAAACCACTTTTTGTTAAAAAAAATATGTTTTTGTTTGAAAAAGTGAATGTTTTTAGGCCTGTGTTATACATGGATGGATGGAGTGATGGAGTGATGGATGGATGGATGGATGGATGGATAGATAGATAAATAGATAGATAGATGAATAGATGAATATATAGATACATGAGTTTAAACAACTTTTTGTTAAAAAAAAAAAAGTTTTTGTTTGAAAAAGTGAATGTTTTTAGGCCTGTGTTATACATGGATGGATGGAGTGATGGAGTGATGGAGTGATGGAGTGATGGATGGATGGAGTGATGGATGGATGGATGGATAGATAGATGGATAGATGGATAGATGAGTTTGATCGACTGTTTGTTCATATTTTTTTATTGTTTTGTGTTAAATATTGAAAGTAGTCTTTGGCCTAATGGTTAGTTTGGGTTTAGGGTTAGTTTGGGGCTATGGTTAGGTTAGGGTTAAAATGGCATATAGGTAGGGAGGTAAAAACGACTTTCACCCTCATTAGTAACCACCCTCATTTGCATAAAGGGCATCTGATTGGCCGAATCTTAACTGTCCATATATCTGCAACGGTGTGTTTTATCTGTACGAAACTTGGTTTATATAGTAATTGATGTATGGCTAGTCGACTGGTGGTGGTTTGGTGCGCCTCTAGCGCCACCAGGTGTGTAGACACGGTACTGCACTTTATTTTTTAGATTTGTTTTTTTTTAACAGGGGTCTATTTTATAAATTGCTGTTGTATCTAGGGTTATTTTATATAGGGGTGGTCTATCCTGGTATATTTTGGGTAGGGTTTGTTTAGGTCCCGCCAGTGGTCAGTGTTTTTTGGTTTTGTTTTCTGTTTTTTTGTGCAGGTGGTGGGTAGGGTTAGCTGGTTAGGTGAGGTAGCGTGCCAGGCCTTTGGCCTTTGACCCTGCATCCATGCAGACGCCCTGACGCAAACTGAACTTGAGTTTTCCCCCAGCTGTTCACCTGTCAATGCAAAATGGTTGCATTTGCCGTGCATATCAGCACGAGTGCTGAAACAGCACCAATGCTGACAGGTAAGTGTCTATTTCTATAGATAGATTGATGGATGGAGTGATGGATGGAGTGATGGATGGATGGATGGATGGATGGATGGATGGATGGATGGATGGATGGATGGATAGATAGGTACATGAGTTTAAACAACTTTTTGTTAAAAAAAATGTTTTTGTTAAAAAAAATGTTTTTGTTTGAAAAAGTGAATGTTTTTTAGGCCTGTGTTACATTGATGGATGGAGTGATGGAGTGATGGATGGATGGATGGATAGATAGATGAATAGATGAATATATAGATACATGAGTTTAAACCACTTTTTGTTAAAAAAAATATGTTTTTGTTTGAAAAAGTGAATGTTTTTAGGCCTGTGTTATACATGGATGGATGGAGTGGTTAGGGTTAGGGTTAGGTAGGGAGGTAAAAACGACTTTCACCCTCATTAGTAACCACCCTCATTTGCATAAAGGGCATCTGATTGGCCGAATCTTAACTGTCCATATATCTGCAACGGTGTGTTTTATCTGTACGAAACTTGGTTTATATAGTAATTGATGTATGGCTAGTCGACTGGTGGTGGTTTGGTGCGCCTCTAGCGCCACCAGGTGTGTAGACACGGTACTGCACTTTATTTTTTAGATTTGTTTTTTTTTAACAGGGGTCTATTTTATAAATTGCTGTTGTATCTAGGGTTATTTTATATAGGGGTGGTCTATCCTGGTATATTTTGGGTAGGGTTTGTTTAGGTCCCGCCAGTGGTCAGTGTTTTTTGGTTTTGTTTTCTGTTTTTTTGTGCAGGTGGTGGGTAGGGTTAGCTGGTTAGGTGAGGTAGCGTGCCAGGCCTTTGGCCTTTGACCCTGCATCCATGCAGACGCCCTGACGCAAACTGAACTTGAGTTTTCCCCCAGCTGTTCACCTGTCAATGCAAAATGGTTGCATTTGCCGTGCATATCAGCACGAGTGCTGAAACAGCACCAATGCTGACAGGTAAGTGTCTATTTCTATAGATAGATTGATGGATGGAGTGATGGATGGATGGATGGATGGATGGATGGATGGATGGATGGATGGATGGATGGATGGATGGATGGATAGATAGGTACATGAGTTTAAACAACTTTTTGTTAAAAAAAATGTTTTTGTTAAAAAAAATGTTTTTGTTTGAAAAAGTGAATGTTTTTTAGGCCTGTGTTACATTGATGGATGGAGTGATGGAGTGATGGATGGATGGATGGATAGATAGATGAATAGATGAATATATAGATACATGAGTTTAAACCACTTTTTGTTAAAAAAAATATGTTTTTGTTTGAAAAAGTGAATGTTTTTAGGCCTGTGTTATACATGGATGGATGGAGTGATGGAGTGATGGATGGATGGATGGATGGATGGATAGATAGATAAATAGATAGATAGATGAATAGATGAATATATAGATACATGAGTTTAAACAACTTTTTGTTAAAAAAAAAAAAGTTTTTGTTTGAAAAAGTGAATGTTTTTAGGCCTGTGTTATACATGGATGGATGGAGTGATGGAGTGATGGAGTGATGGAGTGATGGATGGATGGAGTGATGGATGGATGGATGGATAGATAGATGGATAGATGGATAGATGAGTTTGATCGACTGTTTGTTCATATTTTTTTATTGTTTTGTGTTAAATATTGAAAGTAGTCTTTGGCCTAATGGTTAGTTTGGGTTTAGGGTTAGTTTGGGGCTATGGTTAGGTTAGGGTTAAAATGGCATATAGGTAGGGAGGTAAAAACGACTTTCACCCTCATTAGTAACCACCCTCATTTGCATAAAGGGCATCTGATTGGCCGAATCTTAACTGTCCATATATCTGCAACGGTGTGTTTTATCTGTACGAAACTTGGTTTATATAGTAATTGATGTATGGCTAGTCGACTGGTGGTGGTTTGGTGCGCCTCTAGCGCCACCAGGTGTGTAGACACGGTACTGCACTTTATTTTTTAGATTTGTTTTTTTTTAACAGGGGTCTATTTTATAAATTGCTGTTGTATCTAGGGTTATTTTATATAGGGGTGGTCTATCCTGGTATATTTTGGGTAGGGTTTGTTTAGGTCCCGCCAGTGGTCAGTGTTTTTTGGTTTTGTTTTCTGTTTTTTTGTGCAGGTGGTGGGTAGGGTTAGCTGGTTAGGTGAGGTAGCGTGCCAGGCCTTTGGCCTTTGACCCTGCATCCATGCAGACGCCCTGACGCAAACTGAACTTGAGTTTTCCCCCAGCTGTTCACCTGTCAATGCAAAATGGTTGCATTTGCCGTGCATATCAGCACGAGTGCTGAAACAGCACCAATGCTGACAGGTAAGTGTCTATTTCTATAGATAGATTGATGGATGGAGTGATGGATGGATGGATGGATGGATGGATGGATGGATGGATGGATGGATGGATGGATGGATGGATGGATGGATGGATAGATAGGTACATGAGTTTAAACAACTTTTTGTTAAAAAAAATGTTTTTGTTAAAAAAAATGTTTTTGTTTGAAAAAGTGAATGTTTTTTAGGCCTGTGTTACATTGATGGATGGAGTGATGGAGTGATGGATGGATGGATGGATAGATAGATGAATAGATGAATATATAGATACGTTTAAACCACTTTTTGTTAAAAAAAATATGTTTTTGTTTGAAAAAGTGAATGTTTTTAGGCCTGTGTTATACATGGATGGATGGAGTGATGGAGTGATGGATGGATGGATGGATGGATGGATAGATAGATAAATAGATAGATAGATGAATAGATGAATATATAGATACATGAGTTTAAACAACTTTTTGTTAAAAAAAAAAAAGTTTTTGTTTGAAAAAGTGAATGTTTTTAGGCCTGTGTTATACATGGATGGATGGAGTGATGGAGTGATGGAGTGATGGAGTGATGGAGTGATGGATGGATGGAGTGATGGATGGATGGATGGATAGATAGATGGATAGATGAGTTTGATCGACTGTTTGTTCATATTTTTTTATTGTTTTGTGTTAAATATTGAAAGTAGTCTTTGGCCTAATGGTTAGTTTGGGTTTAGGGTTAGTTTGGGGCTATGGTTAGGTTAGGGTTAAAATGGCATATAGGTAGGGAGGTAAAAACGACTTTCACCCTCATTAGTAACCACCCTCATTTGCATAAAGGGCATCTGATTGGCCGAATCTTAACTGTCCATATATCTGCAACGGTGTGTTTTATCTGTACGAAACTTGGTTTATATAGTAATTGATGTATGGCTAGTCGACTGGTGGTGGTTTGGTGCGCCTCTAGCGCCACCAGGTGTGTAGACACGGTACTGCACTTTATTTTTTAGATTTGTTTTTTTTTAACAGGGGTCTATTTTATAAATTGCTGTTGTATCTAGGGTTATTTTATATAGGGGTGGTCTATCCTGGTATATTTTGGGTAGGGTTTGTTTAGGTCCCGCCAGTGGTCAGTGTTTTTTGGTTTTGTTTTCTGTTTTTTTGTGCAGGTGGTGGGTAGGGTTAGCTGGTTAGGTGAGGTAGCGTGCCAGGCCTTTGGCCTTTGACCCTGCATCCATGCAGACGCCCTGACGCAAACTGAACTTGAGTTTTCCCCCAGCTGTTCACCTGTCAATGCAAAATGGTTGCATTTGCCGTGCATATCAGCACGAGTGCTGAAACAGCACCAATGCTGACAGGTAAGTGTCTATTTCTATAGATAGATTGATGGATGGAGTGATGGATGGATGGATGGATGGATGGATGGATGGATGGATGGATGGATGGATGGATGGATAGATAGGTACATGAGTTTAAACAACTTTTTGTTAAAAAAAATGTTTTTGTTAAAAAAAATGTTTTTGTTTGAAAAAGTGAATGTTTTTTAGGCCTGTGTTACATTGATGGATGGAGTGATGGAGTGATGGATGGATGGATGGATAGATAGATGAATAGATGAATATATAGATACATGAGTTTAAACCACTTTTTGTTAAAAAAAATATGTTTTTGTTTGAAAAAGTGAATGTTTTTAGGCCTGTGTTATACATGGATGGATGGAGTGATGGAGTGATGGATGGATGGATGGATGGATGGATAGATAGATAAATAGATAGATAGATGAATAGATGAATATATAGATACATGAGTTTAAACAACTTTTTGTTAAAAAAAAAAAAGTTTTTGTTTGAAAAAGTGAATGTTTTTAGGCCTGTGTTATACATGGATGGATGGAGTGATGGAGTGATGGAGTGATGGAGTGATGGATGGATGGAGTGATGGATGGATGGATGGATAGATAGATGGATAGATGGATAGATGAGTTTGATCGACTGTTTGTTCATATTTTTTTATTGTTTTGTGTTAAATATTGAAAGTAGTCTTTGGCCTAATGGTTAGTTTGGGTTTAGGGTTAGTTTGGGGCTATGGTTAGGTTAGGGTTAAAATGGCATATAGGTAGGGAGGTAAAAACGACTTTCACCCTCATTAGTAACCACCCTCATTTGCATAAAGGGCATCTGATTGGCCGAATCTTAACTGTCCATATATCTGCAACGGTGTGTTTTATCTGTACGAAACTTGGTTTATATAGTAATTGATGTATGGCTAGTCGACTGGTGGTGGTTTGGTGCGCCTCTAGCGCCACCAGGTGTGTAGACACGGTACTGCACTTTATTTTTTAGATTTGTTTTTTTTTAACAGGGGTCTATTTTATAAATTGCTGTTGTATCTAGGGTTATTTTATATAGGGGTGGTCTATCCTGGTATATTTTGGGTAGGGTTTGTTTAGGTCCCGCCAGTGGTCAGTGTTTTTTGGTTTTGTTTTCTGTTTTTTTGTGCAGGTGGTGGGTAGGGTTAGCTGGTTAGGTGAGGTAGCGTGCCAGGCCTTTGGCCTTTGACCCTGCATCCATGCAGACGCCCTGACGCAAACTGAACTTGAGTTTTCCCCCAGCTGTTCACCTGTCAATGCAAAATGGTTGCATTTGCCGTGCATATCAGCACGAGTGCTGAAACAGCACCAATGCTGACAGGTAAGTGTCTATTTCTATAGATAGATTGATGGATGGAGTGATGGATGGATGGATGGATGGATGGATGGATGGATGGATGGATGGATGGATGGATGGATGGATGGATAGATAGGTACATGAGTTTAAACAACTTTTTGTTAAAAAAAATGTTTTTGTTAAAAAAAATGTTTTTGTTTGAAAAAGTGAATGTTTTTTAGGCCTGTGTTACATTGATGGATGGAGTGATGGAGTGATGGATGGATGGATGGATAGATAGATGAATAGATGAATATATAGATACATGAGTTTAAACCACTTTTTGTTAAAAAAAATATGTTTTTGTTTGAAAAAGTGAATGTTTTTAGGCCTGTGTTATACATGGATGGATGGAGTGATGGAGTGATGGATGGATGGATGGATGGATGGATAGATAGATAAATAGATAGATAGATGAATAGATGAATATATAGATACATGAGTTTAAACAACTTTTTGTTAAAAAAAAAAAAGTTTTTGTTTGAAAAAGTGAATGTTTTTAGGCCTGTGTTATACATGGATGGATGGAGTGATGGAGTGATGGAGTGATGGAGTGATGGAGTGATGGATGGATGGAGTGATGGATGGATGGATGGATAGATAGATGGATAGATGGATAGATGGATAGATGAGTTTGATCGACTGTTTGTTCATATTTTTTTATTGTTTTGTGTTAAATATTGAAAGTAGTCTTTGGCCTAATGGTTAGTTTGGGTTTAGGTAGGGAGGTAAAAACGACTTTCACCCTCATTAGTAACCACCCTCATTTGCATAAAGGGCATCTGATTGGCCGAATCTTAACTGTCCATATATCTGCAACGGTGTGTTTTATCTGTACGAAACTTGGTTTATATAGTAATTGATGTATGGCTAGTCGACTGGTGGTGGTTTGGTGCGCCTCTAGCGCCACCAGGTGTGTAGACACGGTACTGCACTTTATTTTTTAGATTTGTTTTTTTTTAACAGGGGTCTATTTTATAAATTGCTGTTGTATCTAGGGTTATTTTATATAGGGGTGGTCTATCCTGGTATATTTTGGGTAGGGTTTGTTTAGGTCCCGCCAGTGGTCAGTGTTTTTTGGTTTTGTTTTCTGTTTTTTTGTGCAGGTGGTGGGTAGGGTTAGCTGGTTAGGTGAGGTAGCGTGCCAGGCCTTTGGCCTTTGACCCTGCATCCATGCAGACGCCCTGACGCAAACTGAACTTGAGTTTTCCCCCAGCTGTTCACCTGTCAATGCAAAATGGTTGCATTTGCCGTGCATATCAGCACGAGTGCTGAAACAGCACCAATGCTGACAGGTAAGTGTCTATTTCTATAGATAGATTGATGGATGGAGTGATGGATGGATGGATGGATGGATGGATGGATGGATGGATGGATGGATGGATGGATGGATAGATAGGTACATGAGTTTAAACAACTTTTTGTTAAAAAAAATGTTTTTGTTAAAAAAAATGTTTTTGTTTGAAAAAGTGAATGTTTTTTAGGCCTGTGTTACATTGATGGATGGAGTGATGGAGTGATGGATGGATGGATGGATAGATAGATGAATAGATGAATATATAGATACATGAGTTTAAACCACTTTTTGTTAAAAAAAATATGTTTTTGTTTGAAAAAGTGAATGTTTTTAGGCCTGTGTTATACATGGATGGATGGAGTGATGGAGTGATGGATGGATGGATGGATGGATGGATAGATAGATAAATAGATAGATAGATGAATAGATGAATATATAGATACATGAGTTTAAACAACTTTTTGTTAAAAAAAAAAAAGTTTTTGTTTGAAAAAGTGAATGTTTTTAGGCCTGTGTTATACATGGATGGATGGAGTGATGGAGTGATGGAGTGATGGAGTGATGGATGGATGGAGTGATGGATGGATGGATGGATAGATAGATGGATAGATGGATAGATGAGTTTGATCGACTGTTTGTTCATATTTTTTTATTGTTTTGTGTTAAATATTGAAAGTAGTCTTTGGCCTAATGGTTAGTTTGGGTTTAGGGTTAGTTTGGGGCTATGGTTAGGTTAGGGTTAAAATGGCATATAGGTAGGGAGGTAAAAACGACTTTCACCCTCATTAGTAACCACCCTCATTTGCATAAAGGGCATCTGATTGGCCGAATCTTAACTGTCCATATATCTGCAACGGTGTGTTTTATCTGTACGAAACTTGGTTTATATAGTAATTGATGTATGGCTAGTCGACTGGTGGTGGTTTGGTGCGCCTCTAGCGCCACCAGGTGTGTAGACACGGTACTGCACTTTATTTTTTAGATTTGTTTTTTTTTAACAGGGGTCTATTTTATAAATTGCTGTTGTATCTAGGGTTATTTTATATAGGGGTGGTCTATCCTGGTATATTTTGGGTAGGGTTTGTTTAGGTCCCGCCAGTGGTCAGTGTTTTTTGGTTTTGTTTTCTGTTTTTTTGTGCAGGTGGTGGGTAGGGTTAGCTGGTTAGGTGAGGTAGCGTGCCAGGCCTTTGGCCTTTGACCCTGCATCCATGCAGACGCCCTGACGCAAACTGAACTTGAGTTTTCCCCCAGCTGTTCACCTGTCAATGCAAAATGGTTGCATTTGCCGTGCATATCAGCACGAGTGCTGAAACAGCACCAATGCTGACAGGTAAGTGTCTATTTCTATAGATAGATTGATGGATGGAGTGATGGATGGAGTGATGGATGGATGGATGGATGGATGGATGGATGGATGGATGGATGGATGGATGGATAGATAGGTACATGAGTTTAAACAACTTTTTGTTAAAAAAAATGTTTTTGTTAAAAAAAATGTTTTTGTTTGAAAAAGTGAATGTTTTTTAGGCCTGTGTTACATTGATGGATGGAGTGATGGAGTGATGGATGGATGGATGGATAGATAGATGAATAGATGAATATATAGATACATGAGTTTAAACCACTTTTTGTTAAAAAAAATATGTTTTTGTTTGAAAAAGTGAATGTTTTTAGGCCTGTGTTATACATGGATGGATGGAGTGGTTAGGGTTAGGGTTAGGTAGGGAGGTAAAAACGACTTTCACCCTCATTAGTAACCACCCTCATTTGCATAAAGGGCATCTGATTGGCCGAATCTTAACTGTCCATATATCTGCAACGGTGTGTTTTATCTGTACGAAACTTGGTTTATATAGTAATTGATGTATGGCTAGTCGACTGGTGGTGGTTTGGTGCGCCTCTAGCGCCACCAGGTGTGTAGACACGGTACTGCACTTTATTTTTTAGATTTGTTTTTTTTTAACAGGGGTCTATTTTATAAATTGCTGTTGTATCTAGGGTTATTTTATATAGGGGTGGTCTATCCTGGTATATTTTGGGTAGGGTTTGTTTAGGTCCCGCCAGTGGTCAGTGTTTTTTGGTTTTGTTTTCTGTTTTTTTGTGCAGGTGGTGGGTAGGGTTAGCTGGTTAGGTGAGGTAGCGTGCCAGGCCTTTGGCCTTTGACCCTGCATCCATGCAGACGCCCTGACGCAAACTGAACTTGAGTTTTCCCCCAGCTGTTCACCTGTCAATGCAAAATGGTTGCATTTGCCGTGCATATCAGCACGAGTGCTGAAACAGCACCAATGCTGACAGGTAAGTGTCTATTTCTATAGATAGATTGATGGATGGAGTGATGGATGGATGGATGGATGGATGGATGGATGGATGGATGGATGGATGGATGGATGGATGGATGGATAGATAGGTACATGAGTTTAAACAACTTTTTGTTAAAAAAAATGTTTTTGTTAAAAAAAATGTTTTTGTTTGAAAAAGTGAATGTTTTTTAGGCCTGTGTTACATTGATGGATGGAGTGATGGAGTGATGGATGGATGGATGGATAGATAGATGAATAGATGAATATATAGATACATGAGTTTAAACCACTTTTTGTTAAAAAAAATATGTTTTTGTTTGAAAAAGTGAATGTTTTTAGGCCTGTGTTATACATGGATGGATGGAGTGATGGAGTGATGGATGGATGGATGGATGGATGGATAGATAGATAAATAGATAGATAGATGAATAGATGAATATATAGATACATGAGTTTAAACAACTTTTTGTTAAAAAAAAAAAAGTTTTTGTTTGAAAAAGTGAATGTTTTTAGGCCTGTGTTATACATGGATGGATGGAGTGATGGAGTGATGGAGTGATGGAGTGATGGATGGATGGAGTGATGGATGGATGGATGGATAGATAGATGGATAGATGGATAGATGAGTTTGATCGACTGTTTGTTCATATTTTTTTATTGTTTTGTGTTAAATATTGAAAGTAGTCTTTGGCCTAATGGTTAGTTTGGGTTTAGGGTTAGTTTGGGGCTATGGTTAGGTTAGGGTTAAAATGGCATATAGGTAGGGAGGTAAAAACGACTTTCACCCTCATTAGTAACCACCCTCATTTGCATAAAGGGCATCTGATTGGCCGAATCTTAACTGTCCATATATCTGCAACGGTGTGTTTTATCTGTACGAAACTTGGTTTATATAGTAATTGATGTATGGCTAGTCGACTGGTGGTGGTTTGGTGCGCCTCTAGCGCCACCAGGTGTGTAGACACGGTACTGCACTTTATTTTTTAGATTTGTTTTTTTTTAACAGGGGTCTATTTTATAAATTGCTGTTGTATCTAGGGTTATTTTATATAGGGGTGGTCTATCCTGGTATATTTTGGGTAGGGTTTGTTTAGGTCCCGCCAGTGGTCAGTGTTTTTTGGTTTTGTTTTCTGTTTTTTTGTGCAGGTGGTGGGTAGGGTTAGCTGGTTAGGTGAGGTAGCGTGCCAGGCCTTTGGCCTTTGACCCTGCATCCATGCAGACGCCCTGACGCAAACTGAACTTGAGTTTTCCCCCAGCTGTTCACCTGTCAATGCAAAATGGTTGCATTTGCCGTGCATATCAGCACGAGTGCTGAAACAGCACCAATGCTGACAGGTAAGTGTCTATTTCTATAGATAGATTGATGGATGGAGTGATGGATGGATGGATGGATGGATGGATGGATGGATGGATGGATGGATGGATGGATGGATGGATGGATGGATAGATAGGTACATGAGTTTAAACAACTTTTTGTTAAAAAAAATGTTTTTGTTAAAAAAAATGTTTTTGTTTGAAAAAGTGAATGTTTTTTAGGCCTGTGTTACATTGATGGATGGAGTGATGGAGTGATGGATGGATGGATGGATAGATAGATGAATAGATGAATATATAGATACATGAGTTTAAACCACTTTTTGTTAAAAAAAATATGTTTTTGTTTGAAAAAGTGAATGTTTTTAGGCCTGTGTTATACATGGATGGATGGAGTGATGGAGTGATGGATGGATGGATGGATGGATGGATAGATAGATAAATAGATAGATAGATGAATAGATGAATATATAGATACATGAGTTTAAACAACTTTTTGTTAAAAAAAAAAAAGTTTTTGTTTGAAAAAGTGAATGTTTTTAGGCCTGTGTTATACATGGATGGATGGAGTGATGGAGTGATGGAGTGATGGAGTGATGGAGTGATGGATGGATGGAGTGATGGATGGATGGATGGATAGATAGATGGATAGATGAGTTTGATCGACTGTTTGTTCATATTTTTTTATTGTTTTGTGTTAAATATTGAAAGTAGTCTTTGGCCTAATGGTTAGTTTGGGTTTAGGGTTAGTTTGGGGCTATGGTTAGGTTAGGGTTAAAATGGCATATAGGTAGGGAGGTAAAAACGACTTTCACCCTCATTAGTAACCACCCTCATTTGCATAAAGGGCATCTGATTGGCCGAATCTTAACTGTCCATATATCTGCAACGGTGTGTTTTATCTGTACGAAACTTGGTTTATATAGTAATTGATGTATGGCTAGTCGACTGGTGGTGGTTTGGTGCGCCTCTAGCGCCACCAGGTGTGTAGACACGGTACTGCACTTTATTTTTTAGATTTGTTTTTTTTTAACAGGGGTCTATTTTATAAATTGCTGTTGTATCTAGGGTTATTTTATATAGGGGTGGTCTATCCTGGTATATTTTGGGTAGGGTTTGTTTAGGTCCCGCCAGTGGTCAGTGTTTTTTGGTTTTGTTTTCTGTTTTTTTGTGCAG
>NC_140215.1:17500-217500 GCF_951802725.1 Rutilus rutilus
TCTACCCCTGGGACTCTACCCCTGGGACTCTACCCCTGGGACTCTACCCCTGGGACTCTACCCCTGGGACTCTACCCCTGGGACTCTACCCCTGGGACTCTACCCCTGGGACTCTACCCCTGGGACTCTACCCCTGGGACTCTACCCCTGGGACTCTACCCCTGGGACTCTACCCCTGGGACTCTACCCCTGGGACTCTACCCCTGGGACTCTACCCCTGGGACTCTACCCCTGGGACTCTACCCCTGGGACTCTACCCCTGGGACTCTACCCCTGGGACTCTACCCCTGGGACTCTACCCCTGGGACTCTACCCCTGGGACTCTACCCCTGGGACTCTACCCCTGGGACTCTACCCCTGGGACTCTACCCCTGGGACTCTACCCCTGGGACTCTACCCCTGGGACTCTACCCCTGGGACTCTACCCCTGGGACTCTACCCCTGGGACTCTACCCCTGGGACTCTACCCCTGGGACTCTACCCCTGGGACTCTACCCCTGGGACTCTACCCCTGGGACTCTACCCCTGGGACTCTACCCCTGGGACTCTACCCCTGGGACTCTACCCCTGGGACTCTACCCCTGGGACTCTACCCCTGGGACTCTACCCCTGGGACTCTACCCCTGGGACTCTACCCCTGGGACTCTACCCCTGGGACTCTACCCCTGGGACTCTACCCCTGGGACTCTACCCCTGGGACTCTACCCCTGGGACTCTACCCCTGGGACTCTACCCCTGGGACTCTACCCCTGGGACTCTACCCCTGGGACTCTACCCCTGGGACTCTACCCCTGGGACTCTACCCCTGGGACTCTACCCCTGGGACTCTACCCCTGGGACTCTACCCCTGGGACTCTACCCCTGGGACTCTACCCCTGGGACTCTACCCCTGGGACTCTACCCCTGGGACTCTACCCCTGGGACTCTACCCCTGGGACTCTACCCCTGGGACTCTACCCCTGGGACTCTACCCACATAAAATTAACATATTTATTTATTTTTCTGAAAACAAAATGCAACACACTTTTACAATACAACAAAATGCATTAGAAGTCAATCAACAGCATAAATACAAAACATTAACCTCTATACAAAAGGGTAAAAAAAAAGGACCATGAAGTTACACGTAAACTTAAGCAGGAAAACAAAACTGTACAAACTGAAACAACTAAAAAGTTGAAAGTATGAAATAAAGTATGAATAAAGAGGCAAAAGAGGATGAATGGAGACATGTGGAGCTGGAGAGCGTTGTGACAGAGGGAACCACCACGGAGGAGATAACGGAGGGAACAGTAAGGGAGAACATGGCAGGAGTTCCCAACATGCTCACCAGGATGTAGGGCCATGGCACAGTCGATAAAAGAATAGGTGGACCTTTGGTAAATGGGCCAGGCAGAAGCCGTGGGACAACCAACTCAGATGGAGCCATTAGAGGTGGGGACCTAGGCAGAGCTGAAAACCCAAGGCAAGACCACTGCACTGGAGGGCAAAGGCAGAACCATAGGGGTGGAGGGACAAAGCATAGCCGTAGGATCGGAAGACTGTGGTGCAAACAGGGTGATAACTGACCAATGTGGAGTCAGAGGGACGAGGGAGCCCGATACAGCTTGAGTGATAACTGCCCATGGTAGAGTTGATAGGTCGACAGAGTGAAAGTTAAAGTCCGGGGCTTGGCACGAAGACAGAGGATCAACACCTATTAAATGCTGGTAATCTGGAAGCCAAAGGTGGACCCAAGGATTAAAGGGTGGCCAATGAAGGATGAGCCAAAGGGCTGAAAGGAGCCAGCGGACACAGGCCCCATTAACTAGATAGCATGGGTAGAGGAGGTGGGAGAAGGAGCATCAATGAGAGGCTTCATGCTGAGTTGGAAGGACATCAGACTGGACAGTCTAAACAGCTGGAGGGGACCAGCAGGGAAGGAGGTTCCTCAAGAGCAGAAACAAGGACAGGAACTGGCTCTGTGTCACTCAAGATAATCAGACACTTCCACAAAAACTCCTTTTGGGATGAAAATAGGGACTGGCTCACACACCTGGTCAGACGTGGCAGCAGACTCCAGGGCAGACAATGCCTCTAGTAGGTGTGGTTCTGGGACTGTAGTGGGCAATGGCTCTGACTCTGGTTAGATGAGATCTCCTCAAAAAGGGAGTGGGCTGGGAGGCCTGCGAGGGCTGCAGCTGTGTGATGATGTTGTCCTCCACCTCACCAGATGGTAAAAAGGACAAAATAAAAGCATAAAAATATTAAAGGCATAATACCATCAGTGCAAAGGGACAAAATACAAATGAGTATTAAGGGGAGAGGAGAGGGGGGGAGAGACAAAGAAACAAGACTTAAAGAGTATAAGTGGCCAAGCTGTAATACAAAAACTGACTGGGAAGGACATAAGACAAGACAATCTAAACAGCTGGAGGGGACCGGACAACACAGCCAAATGGGAATTCAAAATAAACCAAAACAGAACATAAACCTAACAAGTACTTTTATTTAAATTTTCAAAATGACTTTAAAGGGTTTCAGTTTACAAATGGGGTATTCTTTATTCTAACCCTAACCCAAAAAGATTAACAAAGGCTTTAAAAAAAAAACATGGACTATAACCCAAGTACAAAAAGGCTTTAAAATGAAAGCATAAACAAAACAAAATGTAACAAAATACAAGACAAGTAAGTTTACAACTGCCATACAAAGCTTTAAAATAAAAGTGGAAAACAATGGCAGAAAAAGCAGACAGTCAATCCAAGAAACAAGTCAAAGGTATTTTAAAAAAAAATATATATATATATATATTAAACGCATAAATAAAATAAAGACTTAAATATAGCATAAATGCAAAGACACAGACAAAAAGGATAATAAAATAGAAATAAAGGAGAAATAAAAAAAGGCACAAAGACAAACTTGATCTTTAATGGAACAAGAGGTGAAGCCATAAATACAAAAAGCTAATTAATACAATATACATAAATAAAAACACGTTAAAAAAAAAGTGTCCTAAACCTTTGTGAGTGTGAGGCATCCCTATATATTTGAAAGTCAACCCTGGACAAGTCCCAACCACCCAAGTCAAACACAAGTCCCACCTGCCCACTCACCCAAGCCCAACAGTTGAACTCTTAAAAGGAAAGTTCTCCACATTTCCAGAAGTTTATGAAAATTAATGAAGTACCCAGTAAACCCGAGTAGCTATTCCCTCAAGTGGGAGGAAAATTTAAAAAAAAAAATCAAGTAGGCTAAATGAAATAGCAGCATCAGGCACAAATATAAATGGGCACAAGGGCATAGAGAGAACTTTTTTTTATAATAATCACAAAGCAGAAAAAGGGCATAGTAAGACAGCCACTAATGCTAACTTACAGAAGGCAGTCAGGAAATGAAAACAAGTGCATAAATATACAAAATACACAAACAATAAAGACTTTTTTTATAAAGTACGTTTTAATACAAAATACAACTGTTTTAGAAAGTTAACAAGCGGTCATTGGTGAACATATCTCTTCAGCTCTTTAGGGTGCACATTGATAAATTGATCTCACCTGAGTTTAACCTGTCACTACATTTGAGGCACCCTGTCTGATCACTTAAGTCAGATGGCTTTCATATCACTAAACAACTCCTGAAAACACACAAATTATAAGACAGGCCAAACACATACAATACCCAATTCCAATCAAGGTTGTGTCAGGATCTCATCGGAACAAAATGATAAAATTAAGTAAATTCATTAAAGCACTTTAAACATATGGCATATTTAGAACACATGCGTTTAAATTTCACAGGTCACATTGTAAATGGATTGTTGGATGTAAAAGGACCACATGAGCAATTCAATCTCAGTGATAGAGATCATATCAGAGCCATTTAGATCTCAGACCTACAGAGAAAACAAAACAGTTAACATGATACACCAAATAAAATAAAAAAACAACAACAACAACAACAACAATAATAATAATAATAATAACAAAATTTATGTGAAAGCTGAAAAAGCGAAAGATACAAAAACTCTTAAAAGACAAACACTGGCATAGTCAAGCTATGGTAAAACATTGGCATAGGCCAGCTGCTAAAACTGTAGAATACACATTACACATTAAATCTCAATCTGCATAACCTATTTGGAATGTTTATAAGAGCAGTACACAAAAGGATTTTAACAAATGGGATAAAAAGAATCACAATACAAGCACCACATTACTATGATCAGAGGATCAAAGGTGCCATAATAACAAACAGATTTCTCTCTAGTTTTAAAGACTTTTTCCTTTGATAAGGTTCCAAGTGTCACGGTGTGGTGCAGAAGAAGAATCAAAAGTTCCAATGCAAACTTTTACTAACAATATAATTCATATAGGTACAGACAGGCAGAAGGTTCACACACACTTAAGACGGAGATCAGACAATCAACAAGGTAACACACAGGGCATAAATACATGGTGAAACAGATCAGGGAAACGAGACTCAGCTGACAAGACTAACGAGGTAACAGGTGTGACAGATGAACTAATGAGGGTTACCGTGGGAACAAAGGTTTGTGCAAACTGAAATCAGTGAAAACTATTTTTAGGGACAACATTAGCCAGGATTCCTAACATCGAGGGCAAAATGGCTCTTTAGTCTAACCCGTACACACAGCAATGCCCTTAAAACACTGCATTCAGTCTATATTACAATTTAACCCATTCTGATTCAACACTGTACAAAACTATGTATTTAAATGAAAACATTTTTAAAAAATTACAGAAATTAAATTTATGACAGTCAATAAATTATGTGCTCGTAAATGCCTACTGGGCAAACTATTAAATGATTCAATATTAAGAATAAATAAGTTCTTAATTCAATAACTTACATAAATTGCACAAATCCAAAGGACTCAAATGTTTAGGATTAAAATAAAACAAGTCCCTTTAAACCTGTTAGGTACACAAAGACAGTCCTTATTAGAAATGGTTCAGATTCAAATCAATAAATCTGAAGAGCTGTGGGATAAACACCATACAAGCTTTGTGTGAGATGTAGTTGAATGTTACTCACCCTCTTCCAGTGACAATGAAAAAGTAATTAACTAATTCATCATATTTACACATCGTTGGTGTATAAAACAAGCCACAATAAGACTAACGGGAAAAATAAAAAAATAAACCAGTGAAGACTATAGAAACGCAAGAACAGAAAATGCACAAACACAATATATGCCAAACCTGGACAGTTCCTATCAGTTCCTATTCCTGACAGTTTGTCTTCAATCTCTTGACACAGCTCCTCACTTCCATGTCACAATCAAACTCTTGATTGGGTCATTACATTTTAGCTCAATATGAACTTTCTAAACTTTTTATGAAAATACAAATATACAGAAAGGGTAGAGACCTACAAGATGAATTACATTTACATTTACATTTACATTTAGCTGACGCTTTTATCCAAAGCGACTTACAATTGCTATATATGTCAGAGGTCGCACGCCTCTGGAGCAACTAGGGGTTAAGTGTCTTGCTCAGAGACACATTGGTGTCTCACAGTGGATTCGAACCCGGGTCTCTCACACCAAAGGCATGTGTCTTATCCATTGTGCCACACCACCCATTAAGTACAAGTGAAAAATAAACAACATTAAAATACATTTCTT
Organism: Rutilus rutilus; assembly: GCF_951802725.1. Classification (NCBI taxonomy): domain Eukaryota; kingdom Metazoa; phylum Chordata; class Actinopteri; order Cypriniformes; family Leuciscidae; genus Rutilus; species Rutilus rutilus. The sequence continues at coordinate 23,136 of NC_140215.1, forward strand.
ACCCTCACTTCAGTTGGTTCTTCACTCTCCAACCTACATCACAGACTGACAATCCTGTGTAGGATCAGCCTGTAGGCATTTATACTTATGGGCACAACTATTGACAGGAATACAAACAACCAGGAATAAAATTCAACAAATAACAAAATCTTAATATAATAAACATTCTGTACATGCCCTAATCCACAAATTATTATTTAACAGCCATGGATACATACTGTATTCCCTCAATGAAAAACAATTACATAAAAAATAAAAATAAAAATCCCCTTCATCTTCTACACTTGGTTTCTCCCAACTTCCAACATGCACCACAACATAGATATAAAAGTTAATTCCAAAAGCTGTTCTGGTTTTTCAACTGGTTCTAACAAGCTGTCGTATTGGGCGGTTTTCTGTTCATTTGGACTGTTTTAATTAAATTCTGCTAAGTAAACCAAGCAGTATAAGTTCATCTGACTGTACAAAGATATACTGTTGTGTTCAAGTTGAAATTTAGAAAGATCCATAACCTGATTAATGAAAAAAGGTTGGGATATTTTTATCTACTATTTTGATCTTTTTCATTCAGTCAGGCTGATGTGATGATGCAGAAGTTTACCTGAGTCTCAAGTTTACCTCGAGATTTGCTCGTCTGCAATGTGCTTTCTCTGCCAGGATTCGAAAGGTAGGTTGGAACGTTCTTTTAATTAAATTTTTTAATAAATGGATGTTTGATGATGTCAAGTCAAGTCAAGTCATCTTCATTTATATAGCGCTTTTTTCATTCATTCATTCATTCATTCATTCATTCATTCATTCATTCATTCATTCATTCATTCATTCATTTTCTTTATTTGAAAGGGGACAGTGTACATTAATCAACATTAAAACAATGTAAATGTACCCGAGTTAGCTCAAAAGTGCTAATTTTCATCGGTAGTCCCGCAGCAAGATGTAAAAAAGGCAGCCTTTAAAGATAATCACAGGTATAAAATCACAAGATAAAATTACATACAACACATTGTGGTTAATACAATACAATTCATGTAAAATAATTATATAATGTTTAAATGCACACAGAAAGCATGTCACGGTTCATGAATTCACTGACTCTTTCTCGCGCTGTGTTTGTGTGTGTGTGTGTGTGTGTGTGTGTGTGGGCGTGGTCGCTGATCAGCTGCTGATTGTCATCAGCGCCAGCTGATTCTGATCAGCGATCTCTATTTAAGCTCATGGTCTTTCGTCTTGTGTTTGTCAGATCGTTGTGGGATTTTTTCCTGTGCTGTTGGTCTTCGTTGGTGTTCCTGGTACCCGTTTGATGTTCGTTGAGTTCTGCCTGCCTGTCCTCGTTCAAGGATCCTGTCTCGTCTCTTCACTTCACGGGTTCGTGTTGTGTTCCTGTCAGCCCACGTCATCTAAGGATTCATCTCTTCTCATCATCTCATCACGGGATTTGGGTTGCCCATCTGCTCCCTGCGCTACCAGGGATATATGGACTGAGCCTTGCGTGTTTGATTACTCTCTCTACGTGTTCATTCAATAAAACTGAGTTCTTGCATCTGCATCTTCTGTCTTCATTGTAACGTAACAAAGCATTAGTGCCCACAAGTTTGGCTCTCTACAAGCCATTTGTTTGCATTCTTTTTGAATGAAAAGAACGACAAAGACTCTCTGATGGTTACCGGCACTGTGGTCCATTGCTGAACTGCTCTTACGGAGAAGACAGCCTGACCAAAAGCAGTTTTTCTCCGGGGGATAATGCAGTCTTCCCTCGATGCCCCTCTGGTTACCCTAACCCAGGGGTGGGCAAACTACAGCCCATTAGGCTGTTTAATCCGGCCCGTCGAGTATTTAAAAAATTGTCTTAAGATCGCATTCATTTAGCCTTTTTCTTGCAATACTTTGCGTTATATATATATATATTGCGTTGCATATATTTGACAATCGGAATATCAGATATTTCATGCCATAGCTAACAAATGTAAAAAAGGAAAATTGACAAAGCAGATCATCATTCATTCAGCGCTGTTGTGGCTGCGGTGTGTCTCGTAACAAGCAATGACGCGTCACCATGGAAACTAAACAGACAGCGACTTAAGCGCATAGACTTGTTGCATGTTAATGTTTCTTCCTTTTTTGGAAACACACAGAGAAAAAAATGTTTGGTAACCGCTTGCACACCTGTTTAGTTTTTCCTTTGATTTGTCTGCTATTTAGTTTATTTGCTCCTGTGGATTTGTGGATGTATCCTGACTGATTCCGTTTATCGACCTTTATCGCCCGGCTTTCGACCGCGCTCCCCTGTCTGCCATGTACAGAACCCGGTTTTGTTCATTAAATGTTCTGATCTGCCTTTGCTTTTTATGTTTTATTTTATTATTCTTAAAATAAATTTGTATATTCGTTTATTTCGTTTTTTTTCCACAAATGTATGACTTTTCGGAAGTGCAAATTGATTGCCATATGCAGTTTTAAGTTGAATTAACGTAACCTTCTGTCATTTTTACTCTTCTAAGTGTACACTTGTAGGTGTTTTGTTTCTAATTTACTGTTAGGCCCATTAAATAATAAGGATAAACAATATTTAAAAAGTATAGGCTACAATTATCTAACATCTGACTAATTAAAAATTAACCTCAAAACATAACATGCTAAATGGGGATATCTAGCATAAAAAAATGTATTGTCAGAATGTCGTCTCTCAGTTGTTGAATTTCGCGCAGACGTTGCCACAACGTAAATGTGTTTGCTCAGCCCGATCTCATGAAAGTGCGAATACCACGAATTGTATTTGTAGTGCTTATGATACGCAGTTTTCGTGCTTATGACACGCACTTTATGGCGTGTAATAGGCACGCACTCCGCACCCCTAATCCTAACCAAGGGGTTTACAGTGCGTAGCATATGCATGCAAAAAACATTTTTGGCGTATAAATGGCACGAGAAATAAAATTCGTGGTATAGATACGCACTTTCATGAGATCGTGTTTCATAATCTGCTATTGGGCCGGCCCTCTGTCAAATTTTAAAACCCAGTGTGGCTCTTGAGCCAAAAAGTTTGCCCACCCCTGCCCTAACCTCACTGGATCTAAAATGTATAAAGTCACATAGTGGAGGAGGTGCTAAACCATGTCTGATTTTATAAATTAAACGGATGTTTTTGAATTTAATGAGATTATCCCAGGTAAATAACTGATATTTCCTCAGAATACTACAATGGTGGTAGTGGTATATTTTTTTATCCAGTATTTTTAATGCTTGTTTGTATAATGTTTCTAATGGTTTTATTGTTCTAGAGTGAGTATTGGACGAGCTTATTAAACAATATGTTATGTGGGATAAAATCATGGAAAAAATATATAATTTAGCAGCTTCTGTTGAAAGGAAGTCTCTAATGAATCTGAAGATTGCTAGACTGAACTTAATCCTATTACTAACTTTTTTGATGTGAGTTTTGAAGTCTACATGTAATCCTAAATATTTATATTCTGTGACGACCTGTAATCTTTCTCCAGATATTAAAATTTCAGGTTTTATATTTATATTGTTTTTTGAAAAGAACATGGTAACTGTTTTAGATATGTTCAATTGCACACAGGATTGCCAGATTGAGATCAATGACATGGCCTCTGTTAGTTTTGAGGCAACTTCCTCTGTGGATTTTCCATAGGCCAAGATAACTGTGTCATCTGCATACATCAAAGTGTCACAGTTCTTACACAAAGAGGGTAAATCGTTAATGTCCATCCATCCATCTTCTTCCGCTTATCCGGGGCCGTGTCGCGGGGGCAGCAGTCTAAGCAGGGATGCCCAGACTTCCCTCTCCCTAGACACTTCCTCCAGCTCTTCCGGGGGGACACAGAGGCGTTTCCAGGCCAGCCGGGAGACATAGTCCCTCCAGCGTGTCCTAGGTCTTCCCCGGGGTCTCCTCCCGGTGGGACATGCCCGGAACACCTTCCCGGGAAGGCGTCCAGGAGGCATCCGGAAAAGATGCCCGAGCCACCTCAGCTGGCCCCTCTCGATGTGGAGGAGCAGCGGCTCTACTCTGAGCTCCTCCCGAGTGACCGAGCTTCTCACCCTATCTCTAAGGGATCGCCCAGCCACCCTGCAGAGAAAGCTCATTTCGGCCGTCTGTATCCGGGATCTTGTCCTTTCGGTCATGACCCACAGCTCATGACCATAGGTGAGAGTAGGAACGTAGATTGACCGGTAAATTCACCATGACAGACCGGTACAGCGACCGCATTACTGCAGAAGCTGCACCGATCCGTCTGTCAAATCGTTAATGTATAAACTGAAAAGAATTGGACATATAATTGAACCCTGTGGAACACCAGTTGATAATAGTAAGGGGGTAGAATTATATTGGTCAATTCTTACACTTTGTGAACGAGATAAAAGGTACGAATTAATAAGGCTAATAAATTTGGAGGAAAAATTAAATGCATGAAGTTTGTGCAGTAAAACTGAATGGTTAACTGTATTGAATGCTTTGCGAAGATTGCCATATGCAAAAAATTGCTCCCACTATCCCTCCTTTGTCCATATTTGATTAAACCTTTTCCAGAAAATAACATGTTGCTGTCTCTGTAGAATGATTAGCCCTAAATCCAAACTGCATTGAATGCAAAGGAAAAGAGCTGCAATTAAGATGATTGGGGATTTGTTTAGCAACCAGTTTTTCAAAAACTTTAGATACTGTTGGCAAAATGCTAATAGGTCGGTAATTAGATGTAAGAAGGGAGTTACCACCTTTAAATATAGGAAATTTCATAAAGCCCTAAATGGTTTAGCTCCAGTGTATTTAACGGATCTTCTATCGCCCTACAATCCATCGCGCTCTTTAAGATCACTAAATCCGAGGCTTCTGGTCATTCCTAGGATATCTAAGTCCTCTAAACTCTGAAATGGTCTTCCTGATATTGTTCGAGGCTCAGACTCGCTGTCCCAGTTTAAAACTAGATTAAAGACGCTTCTCTTTAGCCAAGCATTCACATAATGATTACCTTTTATACTACAGTTAAATCGGATCAAATGCATTAATATTATGAACAGCAGCTATGCTAATTATTTCCCATCTGCTTTTCTGTTGTTATCTCGGGACGCTAGTCCAGAGGTAAATAGAGTTCGTCAGCTCCAGTTTGTATCCAGCCTCTCATGGAGACTTCAGATGCCCAAACACCCGTGAAGAGATGACTCGACGCCTGTGAAGAGACGACTCGACGCCAGCGATGTTATGCTCTAAATTAATACATGATTAACTAACTTTATTTTTCTATGTACATTTCTGAAATGCACTTTCTGTAAAGCTGCTTTGAAACAATGTGTATTGTGAAAAGCGCTATACAAATAAATTTGAATTGAATTGAATTGAATTGAAATTTCCCTTGATCTAGTGACACATTAATGATATGTGTTAGTGGACCCATAATTGACTGACCTATTTGTTTTAGCATGAGTGTGTCCATCCCATACACGTCTTTTGCTCTTGAAGACTTAAGCTGTGTGATTGCCTTTTCCACATCGGATATGGATACAGATTTTGGATATAGTGGGGGCTCAATTAACAAATCTGAACAAATAACAGGTAAGTTGTTATATTTCACAGGGAAACTTTTGGCTATGGTATCCACAGAATCAACAAAATACTCATTTATTGTCTGTGCCACAGCAGATGGATCCTGAAGAAGCATGCCATTGTTCAAGGTCAAGGTCAAGGTCAAGGTCAAATTTATTTATAAAGCACATTTCCAAGCAGTCATTACTGCCACAAAGTGCTGTACAGAAATTCATACCAAACATAAAAACATACTAATTAATCAAAGAGAGCAATTACATAGGCAAAATGTCCCAATAATAATAGTAATAGTTAAAAACACATGTAAACATTTTTACAATCAAACATCACAACGTCACAGCTCATATTGTATTAAAAGATTTTTCAAAAAGATGAGTCTTTAAAAGCGATTTAAATGACTCAATAGAGCTAGCTTCCTTTATATTAAGGGAAAGAGCATTCCATAGCTTAGGTCCTGCAACAGAAAATGCTCTGTCTCCTCTGGTTCTCAGTCTAGATCTAGGACAGTCTAGAAGTCGCTGGTCATTTGACCTAAGTGCTCTGACTGGGGTGTGCATAGTCAGCAAATCCGCTAAATAAGACGGTGCTAATCCATTTAAAGATTTAAAAACAAATAATAAAATCTTAAAATGGATTCTGAAAGCAACAGGCAACCAGTGGAGGGACGACAGTACTGGAGTAATATGATCAAACCGTTTTTTCCCTGTCAACAGGCGAGCGGCTGCGTTTTGTACTAATTGTAAACGGTGAATAGACGACTGATCTAAGCCATAGTATAAAGAGTTACAGTAGTCCAAGCGATTTGTAATAAGGGCATGTACAACTTTTTCTAGTTGACTTTGCGGCAGGTACATCTTCACTTTCCCCAACAGTCTAAGCTGAAAAAAGCTTGTTTTAACTACTGAACTAATTTGTTTCTCTAATTTAAAAGAACTATCAATAATGACTCCAAGATTTTTTACCGATGGGCTGTAATTAGGGAATAATGGGCCTATAGCCCTGTTTAGACCTGAGATATCCGGCTTCCCAAAAATTATAATTTCAGGTTTTTTGTCATTTAAATGTAAGAAATTTAGTGAAATCCAATCTTTTATTTCACCCAGACAGTTACTCAGTGCTTCAATAGAATTGGTTTTAGAACTTAGAGGTAGATATATCTGGACGTCATCAGCAAAGCAGTGAAACGAAATTTTGTGTTTCCGGAAAATTGATCCCAAGGGCAGCATATACAATGAAAACAGGGCTGGGCCCAAGATAGAACCTTGGGGCACCCCGCTATTAATTGGAGTTTTCTTAGAGTAAAAAGGCCCGAAATTTACAGAAAAAGATCTGTCAGTCAGATAAGACTCAAACCAGTTCAGAGCTGTGCCTTTGATACCTGCACAGGACTCAAGTCTTGACAGTTAAATCTTATGATCGACCGTATCGAACGCAGCAGTCAAATCTAAAAGCACTAACACAGCAGAGCTACCAAAATCAGAAATTAAAAGGAGATTGTTAAATACTTTTAAAAGTGCGGTTTCCGTACTGTGACCTGATTTAAAACCTGATTGAAATTTTTCAAATATATTATTTGATTTAAGGTGCAGTAGAAGTTGTTTATAAACCACTTTTTCTAATATTTTAGATAAAAAAGGCAGCTTGGAAACTGGCCTGTAATTAGACAAGACAGAGGGGTCTAAATTGTGTTTCTTTAGGAGGGGTTGTACAATGGCCTTTTTAAAGGTTACCGGCACAGAACCTGTTAAAAGAGACATATTTATCATATTTAAAATATAAAATCCAACAGTGTCAAATACATCTATAAAAAGCTTTGCAGGAAGGCAGTCCAATGAACAGATAGAGAGTCTTAAGCATTGGACCGTCTTTAACAAATCTGAAAGCGATATTGGGATAAAATTTTCAAATATGCCTAAGCATAACGGTGTAACACTGGGATCTGGTGCAGTACAACATGTTAATGCCCTAATACTGGACACCTTATCAGTAAAAAATTCACAGAATCGGTCACACAAAATGGTGCTAGGAATAATGCCGATGTGTTCAGGAGGGTTAATTATCCTATTTAGCACACTAAAAAGGACTTGGGGTTTATGACAGTTGTTTTGCACAAGGTTCGACATGTACTGGGTCTTTGCCGCTTTAACAGCAGACTGGTATTTGGACAAGCAATTTCTTAAAATCTCCAGAGAAATATAGAGCTTGTCTTTCCTCCATTTCCTCTCAGCACATCTACATTCCCTTCTGAGAGCACGAGTAATGTCATTTTGCCATGGCTCTCTATTTAAATTAGCCTTCTAGCTCTTTAGCGGTGCTACTGAGTCAAGAATTTCAGTACACGTAGAGTCAAATGAAGCCACCAACTCCTCAATGTCCTTGAATGAAGAAATGTCTCGAGACTACTGGAGAGGTGTCAAATGCTGCAGCAAATAATGAAGCCGTAGATGAATTAATTATGCGCCGCTGACTCATAGGGAAGCACGACTTGCTTTGAGAGCACGGCAAAGAGACAGTAAATAAAACTGGCATGTGGTCAGAAATACCTGCATCTGAAATGTCCTTTATGGACACATTTAAATTGTGTGACAGTACCAGATCCAGAGAATGGCCCTTATTGTGAGTCGGGCCATTCACCGATTGAGTGAGGTTAAAAGAATCCAAAATGTTTAAAAAATCCTTGACCAAAGGCTTAGAAACACAACAAACATGAATATTAAAATCACCAACAATTAAGAAATGATTGTAGGTTAGAGCAATGCCAGCCACAAACGCCAAAAAGTCATTAATAAATTCCTTGTTCATTTTTGGAGGGCGATAAATGAGTGCACATGCCACTGATCCATGTAATTTAAGTTTCAGTTCAAAAAGTTGGAGCTCAAAGCTCTTATATTGATTACATGGAGTTTTTTTACAGTTCAGGCTGGATTTAAAAATTGTCGCTAGGCCTCCACCTTTACCCGTTGTTCTAGGACAGCTAAAGAAAGAGCATGTCGGAGGAAAAAGCTCTGAGAAGGGGAATAACTCACCGGGTTGAACCCACGTCTCCGAAAGAAGCATACAGTCAAGCTCCCGGGATCAAAAAAAGTAATTTAACATAAAAGTCTTGTTAGACAATGATCTAACATTAATCAGTGCCAAATTAAGAACAGTATCCTGTGTGTGTGGTAGTTTGGCTCAAGCCAATGAACGGAGATTCATGAGATCCACGCCGCGCTTGGCCGTTTGTGAACGCCGGGGAACGAATTCCTCCACTGGCACACGCAGCTGATCCACAGCGATGACCGCTTCAGGTTGTATCGGGAGAAGCCACCTCCTCTTGAAGTCCAAAGGAGGACAGACAGTTGGTAAGAAGTTGTGTTGAAATCCCGGTCCATTTTTCCGCGTGGACCGCAGATATGCTCTCGCTCTTACAACCACACCACCTCGCTTTCTCCGCCTTCTGTGGCGTTTCCTCCGCGAAGCTGCACTGGAGGTAAGCTGCAAATACGCCGGCAGAGCTGGGAGTGTAGAAGGGAGTGCATCCGAGGACTGATTCCCATAACTAACATTTGTTATCCAGACAGCATGTTGATCACGAATAGAAAAAAGAGTTTGGCGATCGTATACAAACAGAGCTGCGACATTTTGATAACGTAAACTAATAATAACAAACAATAAGCAAAATAAAACCGGGAGACGCTGCGCCGTGCACACTGCTGGCGCCATCTTTTTGGATGATGTATGTTTTGTATGTATGTATTGTTCTTTAGCTGTATTGAATTATTACTAGAAGAAGTTTTACCTGTTAGTTTAATAATCTGTTCCCAAATCGCTTTTGAGTTTCTATGACAGTTTTTAATAATTGTGATAAAAAAGTCTGCCGTTGCTTTTCGTAGTTGTCTTGTCACTTTATTCCGTAATGAAGCAAATTTTTGTCTTTCACAAGATAGTTTTGAATTTATGGCTTTTTTAAGGGCAATGTCTCTGTCTTTCATTAATTGTTTTATATCATCACTGAGCCAGGGAAAAGAACACTTTCTGCTTTTATGTTTAATTGACACTGCAAATTCATTCATTTTTGTTTGTAAGCATTCAGTGAATTTCTGACAAATGATTTCCAATTCATTGTCCAATAATAGAGTGTCCCAATTCATATTTCTTATTGCTGTGTGAAATTGTTCCTGTTTGCTCCTTAGAATGCCAATGAACTCCTTTTTTCCGGAATAAGCTGCAAATCGCTTTCTGGTTCATTTTCTTGTTATCAGCACCATGTTATGATCTGAAAGACCAGTTAACATATTGTACGATTTTGTGATCCGTTCCGGATGATTGGTGAAGATTAAGTCAATTAAGGTGCTACAATTGTTTGTGATCCATGTTGGTCCTTTAACCATCTGGACAAGATTAAATCCATCCATAATTTGCTGCAGTTTTTGCCTTGTACTGTTATCGTCCCAGTGTAGATTAAAATCGCTCATCACTATAACCTCCTTTTTAAAATAACACTGATTTAACATTTCCTTGAACTTGTCATAAAAGTCTATGTTAGCAGATGGTGGTTGATATAACTATTAATGTGAGAGACATCTGAGGTGCAAGAGATAAATTTAACCCAACACATTCTAGATCAATTGGGGTTTTCCACTGAATTTCACTGCACTGTATGTTATCTCTCACATAGATCATTACCCCTCCCCCTTTGACATCAGCTCTATCTCTCCGATAGGAGACCTACCCCGGAACTAAAAACGCAGCAGTAGGGGAATTTTTATGCAGCCAAGTTTCGGATAGGCAGAAATAATCCAGATTTGATTCAGTCATCATGTGGATAATTTGATCGCTTTTTGATTTTAAGCTTCGGATATTTAGATGTCCGCCAAAGAGACCTTTTGGTTTGACTTTTTACTTTTTACAGTACTGAGACTGCTCTCGTTAGAGTAACAAATGATTTGCTCTTATCATCCGATCGTGGTTGTGTCTCTCTATTAGTGTTACTCGATCTTAGTGCTGCGTTTGACACCATTGACCACAACATTCTTTTAAATAGACTAGAAAACTATGTTGGCATTAGTGGAATTGCACTAGCATGGTTTAAATCATACTTATCTGACCGTTATCAGTTTGTAGCAGTAAATGAAGAGATGTCTTATCAATCACAAGTTCAGTATGGCGTACCACAGGGCTCAGTACTAGGACCGCTGCTGTTCACTCTGTACATGCTGCCATTAGGAGATATCATTAGGAAGCATGGAATTAGCTTCCACTGTTATGCCGACGATACTCAGCTCTATATTTCTTCAAAACCTAACGAAACTTACCAATTCACTAAATTAACAGAATGCATAGCTGATATAAAAAATTGGATGACTCGTAATTTCCTACTTCTAAATTCTGAAAAAACAGAGATTCTAATTATTGGACAAAAAACTTCCTCACGTAATAACCTAGAATACTGTCTAACACTTGATGGCTGCTCTGTTAAGTCTTCGTCGTCGGTTAGGAACCTGGGTGTGCTCTTTGATACCAATCTTTCATTTGAAAGTCACGTGTCTAGTATCTGTAAAACCGCATTTTTCCATCTTAAAAATATATCTAAATTACGTCATATCTCTCATTGACAAATGCGGAACAATTAGTCCATGCGTTCATGACCTCAAGGCTAGATTATTGTAATGCTCTACTGGGTGGTTGCCCTGCACGCTTAATAAACAAACTACAGCTAGTTCAAAACGCAGCAGCTCGAGTTCTTACCAGAACCAGGAAGTATGAGCATATTAGCCCGGTTCTGTCAAAACTGCACTGGCTCCCTATTAAACATCGCATCAATTTTAAAATATTGCTGATTACTTACAAAGCACTAAATGGTTTAGCTCCGCAGTACTTGAGCGAGCTCTTAACGCATTATACTCCTTCACGTCTATTGCGATCTCAAAATTCCGGCCAGTTGATAATACCTAGAATATCAAAATCAACTGCTGGCGGTAGATCCTTTTCCTATTTAGCACCAAAACTTTGGAACAGCCTTCCTACCATTGTCCGGGAAGCAGACACACTCTGTCAGTTCAAATCTAGATTAAAGACACATCTCTTTGACATAGCGTTCACATAATACATTATAGACTTCCATAATTCAATGTTAGGCTGCATAGATTAGGTCAGCTGGAACCGGGAACACTTCCCATAAATCCTGATGTACTTGTTACATCATGAGAAGAATGGCATCTACGCTAATTTTAGTGTCTTTGTTTATCCCAAGGTTTTCCCGCAGCCTGCCGGATCCAGGCCGTTTGCAGATCTGATGAAGGACCTTCGCCTGGACCCGGTGTCAACGCAGTGCTGAAGTGCCAACTAGTCTCTCCCTATGGAGGATCCCTTTCCCACTCTACAGATAACGCGTCGTCGGGAAAACTCAATTTGCGTATCTACCCCGAATTGATAAAATAAAATAAAATTCGAAATCAAAACTATAAGGAAACACCAGTAATTTGTTTAGGTTTGGTTTGTAGGGAATTCCAAACCTGCACACATATATTCAAACGCACATAACTATAGAACCCGTTCTTAATGCGCATCTGAACGCCATCAGCGTTTCTCACAGGTTCGCGTTTAAAGTCTGTGTAGAGAGAATGGTGTCGTCTTGGCGGCCCTAATTTAAAAACAAATGATCGTTGCGACGGAAGCGAATCAATCAAAACTAACTTTAGCTGGAAAATAACTTTATTAAAGAACCGCTATAAAGCCAAAACAATCTTACGTTAAATTATACATTTATCTCTGTAAAGCTTCTTTGAGACAATCTACATTGTTGAAAGCGCTATATAAATGAAAATGACTTGACTTGACTTGACTTTTTGATCCCAGATTATGTGTGCATTGTTTACAGTGTGAACAATCTTCCACTTCCAGTTCATGCGTATTGCTTTATTTACTGTAAAGCGTTTGTGGATGTTAGCGGTGCTTACCACGCCGGCTCCACGAAGACCGCCACCGCTTGGGCCGCCCACATCCGTGGGAGCCGCTCCCGTCACCGCAGGACATCCACCCGGCGAACCACGGCGAAGCCCCGGACTGTCAAGACCCATGCGCCGCACAGAAGCACCACCAAGATCAGGGCTGACAACGGCAGCCGCCGACGCACTCTCCGCGGACGCGAACCGCTGCCCCCCCGGCGAATCATGCCGAAGATCTAGCCCACCATCCGCGCAAGAACCAACCCCACCAGTCCATCTCAGCTCGACACAGGGATTCACCTGAGCCAACGCTGGATCCCTGCAGACCCCGCCCGGGAGCACCGCAGCCAGAGATGCACCGGAGCCACAGGTAGGCGCATCAGGGAGGTTTGCTTTGTCTGTTGTTTGGCAAGTTGGACCAGGGCACTGGTGGATGTCGCCCGACAAAAGTAAGCAAAGGCATATTATCATGGCATTATTTGTTGATTTCTTACAAGGAGTTTCTTTGCGTTTTCTTCTTTGATGGTAGCGATTTGAAACTGCAAGTGTGACAGCCAAGGTGTACTCTCCGTACCCAAAAACGCCATTGATCTTGTTTGTTTGCTCATGCCAATACGCCTCCTTGTCTACCAGTTGTTTAAGATGTTATTACAAGTTGTGTCCTTAGTATAAAACTTTTTCTACCGGCAGTGTGAACTTTACAAAAAGTGTGTAGAGTAGCAGAGCAACCAGCACACCTGTGTTGCCTACCGCCATCTTGACTACCTCCAGTGTACAATGTAGATTGTTTTAACAATGTAGATTGTTCCAAAGCAGCTTTACAGTGATAACAGGAAATTTAAAGTAAAGTGTTTTGGCTTTATAGCAGCTCTAGAATAAAGTTATTGTCCAGCTAAAGTTAGTTTGATTGATTCACTTCCGTCGCAACGATCATTAGTTATTAACTTTGGGGCCGCTAACACGACACCATTGTAAAAGGCGCGAAAGAAAAAAAAAAAAAATAAAGACGGCAGGTACGAGCGAGAAAAATAAATAAATAAAGACGGCAGGCATGGATCGCAAGTTAACAGGCTACCGAATTACTAGCGTGTTGTGCTAGCGATAACAATTTAGATTGAAGCTAGCAATATCAGGTTAATGTGTAGTGATAAGTAAGTTATATTTAGCAATATAAACAACAAGGAATGATAGTAAATAAAGATTCAAAACAGAAAGCTATGCGTAGCATACAGACGCAAACCACTCAGCAGTAAGGCAGACAGGAACAATCGATCAGATCTATCTGCACCCTATTTTGCACCCAGCGCAATTGACTTTGTACAGCTACGCATGTATCATTCCTATTTTGTACCCGCGCACAGCGGACTTTTCCCTCCACAGACGCGTACGTTGGTAAACTAGGAAATGCATTTGCGCTCCCGGGGGCGGTTCAGTGCAAAGAAGAGGCGTGTTGCGGCGCAAACGTTCCCTGGTGCTATTTTGCAGTTTCAGAAAACAATTCCGCCACTGACCAGGAGAAACCTCGTCTAAAGTCAGTGGCGCGTTGCGCATGTTATTCATATGCTGTTTTAAGGGCGCATGCTTGGCCATAATCAATGTAGCGTGTGCACAACGCTCATAGACTTTGCTTATCTCATCTACACACAGACGCAGCAGTTCTCATTTTTAGAAAATCATACATTATTACAAGGAAAAATATTAACACACGAGGGAAATCATTGTTGTGTCCATGAAGATGTGAAAAAATAGGCATAAATCTAGCTTACACATTTACCCAAATTTTTATACGCCTGTTTAACCGAAGCTAATTTGGGTGTGTTTCTCCATCCCCAATGTCACTTCTCTGTGTTTTACGGCCCTGACGAGAACGTCGGTCTCCTCGGCTGTGAACCACTCCTGGCGTGCGTCTGGCAAATCCGCCGTTATAATAGCCATCCGCCATGGAACAAGCGTGCCTGCTCTTAAAGGGAATGTGAGATGACGCTTTGATTGGTTTATTTCACGTTACACCCAAACCTTTTTCTACATATCTTTGTAGGAAACCACACACATACAGATAAACACTCTTCTTAAACAGCATCCCTAGATTGTACTTGGCCTAAAATTAAGTCGTGATCACGAGAAAACAACTTGTTATCTCGAGATCACGTTCCATGGCCTTTTAGGGCTTCCGTAACCCTCAGATGGCAAACACCCCACGATGTCCACCTATGGCAAGGACATTAGACCTCTGCTAAAAGTGTCTGTCTGCATGTGTTCAGCGATTAGAAGTTAAAGCTTAAAAAATATTAATCATAAACTAGCACTAAGACCCAGAATCTGCCCTACCTAAATGTATGGTTAGGAGCCACTACTTGCTGAGTTTGAAAAGAGTTTGTGAAGCTGTTTCATACCTATACATGACAAATGCTCTTTCTGGGTCAGAAGACAGGTCTGAATATTCACTGAGATTTTGTTAAAGGTTTAATAGACACAGGAGAATCACTGTATTTAGGAATAAGATTGCATGGATGTTTGACCTGTACCCCGTCCATGTTTATCAGAAATGGTTACACATATCTCAGAACTGGAAGAAGTTGTGTGTCTAATTGTAGCTGAATCCTGAATAAAATATCATGGAGTCATTCTCCAAGTTCTGTGTGAAATATTATGTAACAAACAGCAGTTTAGACTCTTCAGCCAAACGACTTAACCAAACGAACACACATAATGCATTTACAACTTATATTTATTGTTCAGATTCTAAATTATGTTTTATTAACAAAGTTCGGGAGGAGCACGTTCAGATAATTAACACGAGTGGAGAGCACTCAGCAATCAACGCTAAGAGGTGTATATATATATTCAGCAGTCTCACCTCAATTCATTGAAAGTTTAGCAGCATCCAACCACCACCACCCATTCTCCACACTTCTAGTCCTAACCATTTACATTCAGGGGGAGTACTCTGGGTTCGGGCCGAACTCCGAGCTAGGAGCCCTCCCCCCGGACAGCACGCCGGATACGCATTAAACTTTACTCCCTCTAATTGTATGTAAGTGTGAACTCGTGAACTGAACTGAGAACAGTCTGTTTCGGACATGTTCGACATGCTGAGAACTCACTGCTCAGGATTTCATACAAATTTAGCAAAAACATACATAGCAAACCCCTTCTAAAGTAAGTATATTTGTCAATGTTTGATCTGGGTCATTTAACAGTGGTCTAGTCTAGTGGCAGTTCTTGACTCACCAGTGTATCTGATAATTTAATCAAATCCAGTTTGCAAAGATGCAGTTCTCTAAAAGATAGTGTCGGACACATTCCAATGGTTATTGCTTGTTGAGGCAAGCATCACTATTATTATTGCTCATAATTATAGTGTTGGTGATTAGAACAAACCCAAACTACTGCATAAGTTGACCTAAAATATATGAGGATTGACTAAAATCATGTTTTGTTGTTGAAAGATGTGCTGTTCCTATAAGTCTAATTCACAGAAACAGAAGCATTATAAAGTCTACTGCCATTACAAAATAAGACCATTTAGATTTTTAGACATTAGTTTAAGAATAATTGCTTCTATTAGATAGACAGCACAGACAAAAAAACAAAAACAAAAAAAAGCAAGAAGAGCAAGAACTTCCTGTTTTCTCTCAGGGGCAAAGAAAAGTAATCTCAGTTACTAGAAAAGGGCAAAACACACAGTGACAGTGTTAATTTCCTACAGGTATGGCTGCTCTTAGACACGATGTTTAGTGGAAAAACACCATGAACTCTGATGGAAATCACTAAAATACTTACTGCTTTCAAAAAATCCAATAGTTACTTTTTTAATTATAATAAAAAATACAATATACACTTATGGCACCATATAATAAAAAAAAAAATCAGTTGGCAAGCAGCTATGACATGAATTCAGACAAAAAAAATCAGTGATTGTTTTTGTTGCATTGTTTTGTTTTGAAAAAAACACAAGAATTTACAGAAACTTGTCTGACATGAACTATAGAAGCTGTGTAAGCTGACTATTTATTATTTAAAAAATTGAAGGAAAAACAAATAATAATCATAATCAACAAAAAAATAAAGGAAAAATAAAAACAAATAAATAAAAAGAATAGAAAGGAATGGCTGTTGCTCAAACAACTGTAAACAGTGTTGAGGTTTTTGTCTCTAGATTCACACCAGTAATGTTTTTTTCTAGGGCACGTTTATAAAATCGATTTAAATGCCCTAATAGAAATAAGGCCTAATCCTGGCTTAATCTAAATCTAATCTAATCCTGTCTGTGAAACCGGGCCCAAATGTGCAGCTGCACTAGTTCAACATGCTGTATTTACCGCCTCTGAGCAGGAGGCATGTGGTAACGCACATATTTCCAGAACCTTCTGTTTGCACGATCACTGGCGTTCTGCCTCCACCTGAGGATGCCTTTGGTGCGACGGATGAAGCGCAGAGACTCGGGCAGCAGATCTTCTTCAACATCGTCCTCCACCTGCACCAGGAGGACCTTCAGACCCTGCTTCACCAGAGCGTCATACAGACCGACTCGCTGCTCGTATGCCGCACACATCTGGGCAGAGGACGATTCTTCCAGTTGCACAGCATTGTCTGATATCAGGGATTTCTTGGTGGCATCGGTTTGAGACTGTGATGTAAGAACAATGATCAGCCTTCGACTTCGGCTCATTCTGTCAGCAATGACTTCATGCACCGCTGAAAAAGAGACTTGATTAGTGTCAAACTTTTGTTTTTTAGCAGGATTGCACTACAAAATACACTCACAAGTATTTAGGTCTGAATTTAAGATTTGTGTATTTTTTTGCATATAAAATTTCCATCCATTTGGATTAAAAATATAAAAAAACAAATAAACTTAACGAAATTCATATTTGTCAGTCATACATAATAAAACGGGTCAGAATTATGACAAAAAAAATCATGGCATAGGTAAAATAGTTAAATAGATTAACTACTTGCATTATTTCATTTATTTAAATAATCATATTTTCCATTTAGTGAATGGAAATTCATACATTCATAATTTGAACAGGATGTTATTTTATTTTACTTTTTACATTAAACAATTTGAATGACTAATTTGATGAAATGATTGAGGGAATCATGGGGGGAGAAATCAAGTTATTTCAGAGCAAATACATAAATAGACATTCATACTGTGTAAAAGCTGAAAATGGATATGTTTACCTTCCCCAGGAAGTTCATCACGACCACTGATGAACAGTTTATAACCATAAAGATCTTCAAGCATCTCAGGAAGGAAATGCAGGGCAAACGTCATTGCGGAAGATGAGATGAGTTGGTCACCATGGAGATAACTCACATACGCATCAAATGACTTTCCATCTTAAATGAAGCATAAGAATAATCATTACACAATAAAATTACAATATAATTATAATTTGATGATTAATATTGATGAACAAGCAGTGCTATGCAGTTTTTGTCACTGATTGCTGATTGTGATTCAGGTCTGAGAATCAGGTCCCTGATACATGCTTGAATTGAACAGTCAATGAGCTGTTCATCTTTGAGGTAGATTTTCAGTCAATATTCTATTGTTTCTTGTGGAGATTTTGTCCACAACCCAGTTTTAAATTTTAAACTAATATCAGGGCTATTATTTTCAGTTTATTTTATTCACATTACTGTAATGACAATAAAAAACAATGATTTGAAAAAAATAAAAAATGTATATTCTAACATAGTCAAGTCAAGTCATCTTCATTTATATAACGCTTTTAACAATACAGATTGTTCCAAAGCAGCTTTACAGTGATAACAGGAGATTACAGTAACAGAGATTGTTTAGGCTTTACAGCAGATCTAGAATAAAGTTATTGTCCTGCTAAAGTTAGTTTTGATTGATTCACTTCCATCGCAACGATCATTAGTTAATAACTTAGGGGCCGCTAACACGACACCGTTTTAGCAGAAAACTCTTAAGTTCTCTCTACGCAAACTTTAAAAACACGAACCTGTGAGAACGCTGATGGTGTGCACATGCGTATTACGAGTTCAGTCTATAGGGATGCATGTTTGAATATATGTGCGCAGGCATGTAGTCCTTCCCTACAAACCAACCCTCAACAAACTACTTGTCTGGCCTTAAAATTTATAATACAGAATTTTATCGCTTCTGCGTAGCCACGCCAACCAGAATTATCCCGACAATGCTTTATCTGTAGATAGGTAAAGGGAGGGGAGGAGGCCTTCACAGGGAAGAACATAGTTGACATTTCAGGACTGCGTTGTCGTGCATTATGATACTATTATTTAACTGGCTTGCTGTAATTTATAGTAATATCTTCAGAATAACTAAGAAGTCTTGTTTCAAAAATAATACTTTTGAAGTGTTGGTGCTTAATGTAACACTATCTAGTGTAAATGATAAATCACGTTTGAGATTTGTGCTGGCTGCTGTATACAGGCCACCAGGGCACCATACAGACTTTATCAAAGAATTTGCTGACATTCTATCAGAGTTAGTACTGGCTGCAGATAAAGTCATAATTGTTGGTGATTTTAATATACATGTAGATAACGAAAAAGATGCATTGGGATTGGGATTTAAAGAAATTCTGAATCTGAATTAGACAACACGTGTCAGGATCTACTCATTGTCATAATCATACTCTAGATCTAATATTATCACACGGAATAGATGTTGATGCCGTTGAAATTCTGCAGCAGAGGAATGACATCTCAGATCATTATCTAGTCTCGTGTAAACTTCATTTAGCCAAGACTACAAAGCCGACTCCGTGTTATAAATATGCTAGACCTATCACTTCTGCCACTAAAGATTGCTTTATCAATAATCTTCCTGATCAGTTTCATCATCTCAGCATCCCAGATAGCTTAGAAGAACTCGATATTGCGACAGAAACTTTTAACTCTCTCTTTTCCAGCACTTTAGACACAGTTGCTCCGTTGCGCTTAAAGAAGATTAAAGAGAATAGTCCAACGCCGTGGTACAGCGAGCACACTCGGGCCCTTAAGAGAGCAGCCAGAAAAATGGAGCGCATCTGGAAGAAAACAAAACTATTTTTTTTCGCATTTCATTTGATCATTTTAATGTATTTTTTCTTGCAGTATTTTATGAAGCACTGTACTTATGTATTGATGATGTTGGACATTAGTTAGTATCACCTACTCAGGGACTACGGATGAAAATTAGCTATTTAGCATTGTCACTGTTAAATAAATAAATAAATGGAAAGAGAGTTCGATTGCATACAGAGAGGCCTTAAAAGCTGCTAGATCTGCTTATTTTTCAACCTTCTTAGAAGAAAATAAACAAAACCCTAGGTATTTATTTGAAACAGTGGCTAAACAAATGAAAAAGAAAGCTTCAAGCCCAGACGTTTCCAAGCAGCACAGCAGTAATGACTTTATGAACTTCTTCACTTATAAGATTAATAATATTAGGGAGAAAATTATAACTATGCAACCATCTACTACAGTATCGCATCAGGCAGTGCATTGTAGTCTACCTGAGGAAAAATTTGATTCATTTATTGCTATAGGAGAGGAAGAATTTTCTAAACTCGTTAAATCATCTAAATCGACAACATGTATGTTAGACCTATACCGACTAAGCTACTGAAAGAGATGCTCCCAGAGGTCATAGATCCTCTTCTTAATATCATTCATTCATCTTTGTCATTAGAATACATACCAAAAACTTTAAAGCTGGCTATGATTAAACCGCTTGTTAAAAAAACGCAACTTGATCCTACAGAATTAATCAATTACAGGCCGATCTCGAATCTGCCTTTTCTGTCAAAGATACTAGAAAAGGCAGTATCCTCACAACTGTGTTCCTTTTTAGAAAGAAATGATATCTGCGAGGATTTTCAGTCAGGATTTAGACCGTACCATAGTACTGAGACAGCTCTCATTAGAGTCACAAATTATTTGCTCTTATCATCTGATCGTGGTTGTATATCTCTAATAGTGTTACTCGATCTTAGTGCTGCATTTGATACTATTGACCACAACATTCTTTTAAATAGACTCGAAAATTATGTTGGCATTAGTGGAATTGCATTAGCATGGTTTAAATCATACTTATCTGACCGTTATCAGTTTGTAGCAGTAAATGAAGAGATGTCTTATTCACAAGTTCAGTATGGCATACCACAAGGCTCAGAACTAGGACCGCTGCTGTTCACTCTGTACATGCTACCCTTGGGAGATATCATTAAAGGAGAACTCCGGTCAATTTTAACACTGAACTAATTTTTTGGTACATTTGGAGTGCTGTCAGTACAGAGAACAACAACAAAAATCGGTGTTGCCTACACTTGTTATCTTCTTTTTAAAATTTGCGCCCTGTTGACTTCAGTGGGGCAAGTTTTAAACCTGCTTTTAGCCTCTTAACATCCTTGATGTGTCATTACAAGTGCACAGGTCATGTGAGTGATTCCTTCGGAGTGAACGCGGGTGAATCTGACTGAAGTAGATGTGAAAGATATTAATAAAAATGATGTTTATTCAGCCAGCGCACATACCTGTATTTACATCCTGTTTTCGGTCGAAGTCCACAGTAGTCGATTGTCGAGTTCACGCGCGTGATCATAGGTACTAAACCTATGCGCGTGAACTCGACAATCGATTCCTTCACGTCTATTGCGATCTCAAAATTCTGGCCAGTTGATAATACCTAGAATATCAAAATCGACTGCTGGCAGTAGATCCTTCTCCTATTTAGCACCTAAACTCTGGAACAGTCTTCCTAACATTGTCCAGGAAGCAGACACACTCTGTCAGTTCAAAGCTAGACTAAAAACACATCTCTTTAACCTGGCATACACATAGAAAATTATACATTCCTATTATTCAAATCAGTTAAATGATTATTAGGCTGCATAGATTAGGTCAGCCGGAACCGGGAACACTTCCTATAACACCCGATGTACTAGTTACATCATAAGAAGAATGGCATCTACGCTAATGTTAGTCTTTCTGATTATTCCAAGGATTATTGTAGTCAGCCAGATCCGGGCCATATCCAGATCTGATGGTGGACCTGCGCCTAGACACGACCACAACGCATGATGTAGTCAGCCAGATCCGGGCCGTATCTAGATCAGATGGAGGACCTGTGCCTTTTTTTCTCTCCATTCTGCCCTGATGGAGTTTTGGTTCCTTGCCACTGTCACCTTTTTCGCCTTTTTCACCTTTGTTGCCATTGGCTTTTGGCTTGCTTAGTTCGGGATATTAAATTTAACATTTATATTAATATTCAACAATAATATTGATCTGCCTGCATTGACACTATTATATGAGAACTGAACTGAGCTATATAAATGAACTAAATTAATAACTTTTTTACAACAGAAATGAAACATCACTGAACTTAAGCTGGACTGTGACTATTTTCTTCCGGAAACAAACTTTGTTGCATTATTTTCCTGTTATCTCTGTAAAGCTGCTTTGAAACACTGTGTTGTAAAAAGCGCTATATAAATAAATGTAACTTGACTTAAATTTAGGCTGATTAAAAATGCTGTATTACAGTAATGATATTCTTACGAGACTATAAAAAGAACAGGAGTTTAAATAAAAAAAACATTCAAATGCATTATGATAATGAGAATTTGAAAATGTGCTTAATTGTCATGAAAATAATGTTTTTTCAACAACAACAAAATTATGCAAAATATCATTTCTATTTTTTCAGTTAATTTTGATGTTGCTGTGAAATTCACCCACTTGTATATCATAATAAATATTTAATGCCATTTATGATCGAATCAGTTTGATTTTTAAACAAAACCATTGACATGTAATTGAAAGCATCTCTACAGAAAAGTCAATAAAAATCTGAGGTAAAGACGTACCGCTGCATACGGCAGAAGACGAGCAAACATCCCTGTAAACCAGAACCAGATCGACTCTGAAGAAGAACGCCACAGCGCCCAGTAACGTGACCAGAGCCACCAGACCGAAGCCGATCCAATAATGACGCTCCTTCTGACTAGCTGAGAGAAAAAGAGAAGGAGCAAGTTGGAAAAGGGGACATAATCAAAAGTATTGTCCAATGCAACCTAGACCTGACCTTGGATAAGCCGGACTATTACAGAATCTGAACCGACCGGGTGTTGAACGATACATTTGAGATCAATGTTCAGATATTCAGCTGTGACTTCTGAGATGGATAAATTAGAAAGTTTGTACAGCTGCTCGCCCTCCTTCTTGCTGGAAAAACTAGACATGCAGAAACAAAATGGTTAGTCACATCATAAACAAAACACTCTCTCATTATATAAAGAGCAAACGTATCTTTTATCCTTACGTGCTGCTCTCGGGGCTCAGTTCGAGAGAGTCACTCATCCAGTATATCAGAGTTTCGTCCATGCCGTTCTCCCCAACAAGAGCTTTGCAGCTCAGATTGACACTTTCACCTACGGTCACATGAATATTATTGCGCTTTTCAAAATGTTTCGGTTTCATGACTTTTCTTTATATTGCAATTCAATAAACTCGTCTTCATGTCATTCTAATTCAAATTCAATTTAATATGCTGTATTTTTTTACAAATTCAATTCAAATTCACACTCATGAATGGAAAGAGATAATTCCTAAATGCTAATATTTTTGAATTCGTTTTTTTGCAGATCACAAAAACGCATAAATGGCCTCGAGTTAAAACAGTGCAAGTACTAACTCGATTTGACACGTACAGCAACAGAAGAGTTAAACGTGTCATCGCCGTCACTCACCTAGTGTTACGGTGTGTGTTCCTTGCTTTGGGAAGATGATTTTAGGCTTCGTCACCACTGTTACACACAGAGAAACATTCATCACATCATCCATCAGAGTCTCTCCATCAGCGCTGAACTGCCCTCAACTGTGTGTGGATGTTATTAGGGCATGCACTTCTCATTTCAGGTTCTTAATCATTTTATTATATCAAATTAAAGGATTTTGAAACTATGCAGGATTTTTTTATTTTTATTGAAAAGGACAGACTCATACAAAATAATGCCTCTCAATCATCACTAGAAGTGCCTGTAGTTTATTACTTTCTTCTTGGATTGCTCGGGACGTTTCTGCCCTGTGGCCAGTGTGTGTGTGTCGCTTCTGCCAATCACGACACAGCATCAGCGCTCGGGGCTCGAGCACCCACGGAAAAATACCAGATATTCTCCATTGATTTTAACCAATAAAAAATCTATTGCAGCTTCTTACACTTTTTATATTTATCTGAGGCCGTTTCTATGGCGTTATTTTAATCACAAATGTCGAGAGTGCATACAAGTAATGTACAAGCACAAATCGCTCAACAGGCGGATTTCCATGACTCACATTATGAAATAAATGCTTTTCTCCTAAACACGCTGGCCATAATTATTGGCTCCCTGGTTATTAAATACTTTTTTGCAACCTCCTTTAGCCAAGATAACAGCTCTGAGTTTTCTTCTATAATGCCTGATGAGTTTGGAGAACAACTGACAAGAGATCAGAAACCATTCCTTCATTCAGAAACTATCAAGATCCTTCAGATTCACAAGTTCATGTTGGTCCAGTCATGTCTGACAACTGAATATGCTGGAATTTGTTTTTGGAGGATTTTTGGAGGATTTATCTTGAAACCCTCCAAACAACATGTGGTTGTTTGACAGAAACACTGAGAGACAGAAACACTGAGTTCTGAAACACTGAGACACTGAAACACTGAGAGACAGAGACACTGAAACACTGAGAGACAGAAACACTGAGAGACAGAAACACTGAGAGACAGAAACACTGAGAGACAGAAACATTGAAACACTGAGAGACAGAAACATTGAAACACTGAGAGACAGAAACACAGAAACACTGAGAGACAGAAACACTGAGAGACTGAAACACTAAGAGACAGAAACACTGAGAGACAGAAACACTGAGAGACAGAAACACAGAAACACTGAGAGACAGAAACACTGAGAGACAGAAACACTGAGAGACAGAAACACTGAGAGACAGAAACACTGAGAGACAAAAACACAGAGAGACAGAAACACAGAGAGACAGAAACACTGAGAGACAGAAACACTGAGACAGAAACACTGAGAGACAGAAACACTGAGAGACAGAAACACAGAGAGACAGAAACACTGAGAGACAGAAACACTGAGACAGAAACACTGAGACAGAAACACTGAGAGACAGAAACACTGAGACAGAAACACTGAGACAGAAACACTGAGAGACAGAAACACTGAGTTCTGAAACACTGAGAGACAGAAACACTGAGAGACTGAAACACTGAGTTCTGAAACACAGAGAGACAGAAACACTGAGAGACAGAAACACTGAGAGACAGAAACACTGAGAGACTGAAACACTGAGTTCTGAAACACAGAGAGACAGAAACACTGAGAGACAGAAACACTGAGAGACAGAAACACAGAGAGACAGAAACACAGAGAGACAGAAACACTGAGAGACAGAAACACTGAGAGACAGAAACACTGAGAGACAGAAACACTGAGACAGAAACACTGAGAGACAGAATAACCCTGATACTAAGGGTGGTTGTCTTAATATTTAGAATTTTTGAGTATAGCGCAAAATATACAGTGCTCAAAAAAATTAAAGGAAAACCCTTAATCATCAGAGTATAACACCAAGTCAATTGAACTTCAGGGATATCAATTTGTCCAGTTAGGAAGCATAAATGATTGTGAATCAGTTTTGTTAGAAATGAAAGTGACAACAGGTGCACTGGAGAGGCAACAGCAAGACAACCGTTTGGTTCCTGCCACTGTCGCCTTTGGCTTTTGGCTTGCTTAGTTGGAGACACTGTGTTGGTGCATTGTGTAATATTTAGGAGGATCTGTTGACAGAAATGCAACATCATATACATAACTATGTTTTCAGTGGTGTATAAAGACCTTACATAATGAACCGTTATGTTTTTATTACCTTAGAATGAGCCATTTCTCTCTACACACACCGCGGGTCTGCTTACATGTTTCTACGGTGGCCCTGAACGGACAAACGTGTTTCGTCACTATGTTGTTTTCTTCGTGCAAAGAAGCTAGCTAAAGTCAGCGAATAAAACACTGACACGATGAACAAGTAACAATAATATTCGCAATAACATCGTTTTACTGAATAATTAAGTAAACCTAATTTCTTCATTAATCCTCATTGCTTAACTGGCTACTCTCTGCTGTCTCAGACGACGATGTCACTTCCTGTTGGCCACCGTAACTTCTGTTGTGTGCAATTCACAACCTCACCACTAGATGCCGCTAAAAATTACACAGTGCACCTTTAATATTCAACAATATTATTGATCTGCCTGCATTGACACCATTATATGAGAACTGAATTGATTTGGACGGTGACATCACTGTTTTCTCCAGAGCGGCTATATATATATATATATATAAATTAACTAAATTAAAAACTTTTTTACAACAGAAATGAACCATCACTGAACTTATGTTTCATTAGCTGGACTATGACGCTATATTCTTCTAGATCTCAGTAATGGTCTGCGGAGGAATACCCTAGCCAATGGTTTCCTTACTGCTGTTAGTACCGGGATGAAATCCTCAGAGCCATTGTCAGACCTTATGCTGGTGCAGTGGGTTCCTCCTGGAGCATGATAATGCCCAGCCTCATGTGGATAGAGTGTAGGCAGTTTTTAGATGACGAAGGCACTGATGCCATTGACTGGCCCTCACATTCCCCAGACCTAAATCCAATTGAGAACCTCTGGGACATTATGTATCGGAGCATCCGAAGCCGCCAAGAGTGCCCAGGAGCCCACTGATCCAGGTCTGGGAGGAGATCCCATAGGAAACCATCTCATCAGGATGTCTCATCCCAAATGTTGTTGTGAGCGGATACAGGCTCGTAGCCATTCACACCACTGACTTACATTATGAGTTGTTGTGATGAACTTCATGCAAGTTGGATCAGCCTGTAACTTCTGTTTTTTACACTGATTTGTGGTATGATTTTGAATGGTATGAGTGTGTTGATGACTGTTGTCACAAAATTGTGTTCTTAACAAATTATAGAATGTATAAATATTTTCAAAATTGTATATTTCATTCATTAAAATCAAATGTGTGTTTTAAGTGTTCCCTTAATTTTTTGAGCAGTGTATTTTGAGTGCTGTAATTTTACTTTTTGTAATTGAACTGAATTGTCATTTACCAAAACCTGAAGGCAGGCTGTAGAGATCTGTAGTCTGGGCAGCAGAGTAGTTCAGCCCTTCAAAAGTAAAGTTCACAAAGCAAGTAAAGAGTCCAACCATCTTATCTGATCTGTTCACCGGGAAAACCTTCCTGTTTTCCCCTTTGAGTGGATGGCAGTTCTACAGAGGGAGAACAGAGAGATTATAATGAGCATGTACACACACGCACAGGCAACATTTAAAAGTGAAAGTGAATCCTTTAAATGAGAAGACCATGTACTGTACATAAGCTCAACATATTGATGACTAAAGCAATGTTTTGCCATTTACAAAACTTGTTTGCCATTTGCTATTTTTGATGAAAGTAATATTAACCACCAGATGTATTAAAGTCAAATGATTTTTAGTCATTTTTAGCATGCTGCTCTAAGCTGGTCTTTTCAGCAATGCACACTTCAGTTCTGTTCATGCTACACAGATCTTGTGTAAATGTGGTCACCACTTCTGTAAATAAATAAACTCAGTGTTTAAAAACAGAACAAGAACGAGATGTGGGCGGAGTCTCTCTGCAAGCGCACTGCACTCACAACAAAATGGATAAGCACATAATCATATTTTTTTTTATTATTACACCATTTTTATATGATTAAAAAACATACTGAGTGACTGAAACAGTATGTCATAGAATACACTTGTTGGTTCACAGTTTGAATGTTCTTTCATTTATTTTCAAGATCTGAGGTGAATTATCCATTGTTGCTTTAAGTATGGCTATAAATGATATTCAAACTCACATTAGACACTTTTAACATTAAATAAAGCACATAATCTGAACCTGAGATAACCATTGTCATAATTTGTATGTCGTTGTTCCAGCCATGACGTTGCAGAAATAGAAACCGTTTCTAAATAGAAATTGCATGTTGTGGCGTGTCCGGTCAGGAAACTGTGTTACAACCGTATTAACCTGTAGTGTGAATATGTGTTTCACTTATGGTTTTTGCAGGCACCCCTTACCTTTCGCCAGGTCACTTGAGCTCCAGGGTCTAACTCAAAGACATGAGGAAGGAAACATATGAGTTCCTCTGTGCTCTTTACGTCGTCTTTTCTGTTCATTGGGGGGCATGTTTTATTCTGAACGGAGACCTCAAATATCATTTCCTGGGTTTCATTGCCATTTCTGCCACATAGAACACAAGAAGAACAACCGTTGGGATGAAAGAATGGACGATATGGAATTCTGAACACAAAACATACAGTGCCAGTGCAAAGCTGTTTTTATTTTATGTTTGCATCTTTACACCCTACACCTTGGTTTTTATTTGATAATTCTCAGTTCTCAATATTTGGTTTAGCACTAGAACCACCAGGGACGCTGTATACAAAAAAACACCAGTGGGTAAAATTTACCCATACACATGACTACTGTTTTGATATGGCTAAAAAAACTTATTATGCCACTGTCTGTCATGAAATTATTGCTTTTAGTCATCAACTATGTTTTTGTCCTGTTGTTTTATCAGTCAAGACTAATCACTTTTCTTAATGGTGAATATAGGCTAACCCAGCCTGCAATGACAACGAGAATTAGAAGGAAATAAATACATATTTGGGTGGTGTAATATTATAATAAAATGTCATTAATCACATATAAAATTATTTAAATGACTAAAATACCCTAAATAGGCAATAATGAGCTATAATAATTCACCGCACACAGGGCCGGTTCTAGACATTAGGAGGCCCTAGGCAAAATTCATGTTGGAGGCCCCCCACCCCCAATAAAAAAACACTTGAAACAAATATGATTCCTAACCTTTTTATTTATACAACATTTAATTTTAAAAGCAGTATATTTTTACTTACACAGTACATAAGTTTGGACATTTTACTATTTTTAATGTTTTTGAAAGAAGTCTCTTATGCTCATCAAGCCTGGATTTATTTGATCAAAAATACAGAAAAATAATATAGTGAAATATTATTAAAATTTTAAATAATGGTTTTCTATTTTACTATACTTTATATTTCTGTGATGCAAAGCTGAATTTAGTGTCACGTGATCCTTCAGAAAAATTTATAATATTCTGATTTATTATCAAATGTTAGAAATGGTGCTTAATATTGATTTTATAACCTGTGATACTTTTTTTCAGGATTTTTAATTATTAAAAAGTTGTTTTAAAAAAGTCTTCACTATCACTTTTTATATATTTAACACATCCTTCTGAATATTCCTGTTTTTTTCTGTATTTTTGATCAAATAAATGCAGGCTTGTAGAGCATAATAATAAACTTCTTTCAAAAACATTAAAGATAGTAATGGGTCCAGACTTTTACCGGTACTGTATGTACATATTAATCAAACTTTATCTAAGGTAATCTCTTTTTTGTTTAATGAAGATGTTATTGTTGTTGTTGTTGTTATTTTGCTGTTTTATTCAATTTATTCACAGTTCCAGAATCCCACTTCAGTAGATGAGCATAAGTGCTTCATATTGAATTTGCATTGCTACCTTAAATATGCTATACACAAATCAAGTGGAAGAGAAAGACACGATCGCTACTGAGCAGAAAAAAATATATAAACTGATATTATTGGCGTAATGTCAGGGTATAATCTAATCAGCAGCAGAATTTAGAAGATAGACCCATAGATATGAGATCCTTTATTTGAAACATTTAAAAATGTTGTAGTGTGTTGGCTTTTTAACTTAGAATACAAACGTCTTGTCTTTTAATTTTGTAGCTTTTTTACTAGTCAGCTCCCGACGCGATGTTATTCATTGTACGCGCAAATTCAAAGCGTCGCTTCTGGGCACGTAACGTTAATGACGCTCGCGCTCTTTTAAACTCGTAATAAAGCGGTGAATGATTTTTCCAGAAATGACGCTGATCTACAGTACAAGTTTATATTTAGAATACATTGAAATCACTCCAAAATAGATGACGACAACTCACACACCTGCATTATGAGCTGTGCTTCTTTGTGTGCTTTTGCCTCGCAGCACCTGATGGATGCGTTCGTTACACATACTTTCAGAAGCCGACACCCGCTTTGTAACGGACACATTAATTGGTTTAAATGCAGTAATGTAACAGTCTATGGTTAAGAGAAACATCGTCACTATTTTTAGTTAATTAATAAATATTGAAATAAATTGTAGATAGGACATTTGTGTTTTTTTTTTGTGTGTTTTTTTTTTGTCCCTCTGTCTGGGCCCCATCCCGCCAATCGGGCCCTAGGCACGTGCCTAGTTTGCCTTTGCGTTAATCCGGCTCTGACCGCACAGCATAGGATGTATGATGCAACGACAAATTCAAGCGCACAGTTTCACCTGATTAATTATTAATTTGTTAAATGGATTTGGATTAATTTGGATTAATTAATTATAAATTATTAATCCGGGCCACACCCGTTACATATGGATTCAACGCGTACCAGATGTGGGCCAACACTATGTTGCTGTCTGGGCTTGTTGTTAAAAAAAATTTATGTTGCGACCTATGTTGCGCAAACCAATGTTGTGACACTATGTTGCTGTCTGAGGGGAATTGTAAATAACACAATTTTAGTAAAGTCATTGATTGGGCGATTTTATTTTAAAAGCTGTTATGTACATTTGAAAAACAGCCATGGATAAATTTTACCCCGTGGCGGTTCTAGTGTCAGATTCTTCTGATGAATCCTCCACTACGTTAGAAAGAAGAGTTGGATATTTGTTAAAGGAGTCATAACCTGCAATTTTCACTTTTCCACGAGAATCAATGTATGTTATGATCGACTAACGATTATACACTGGCCGGGAAGCCGATATTTAAAAGTGAAGCGTTTGTTTACCTCAAGGTAAATAAACCAGCGCGCGTGCACGCGCACTCAAATACGAGATTTTGATTTCAGCTCCCTCTTGACGTCATGAGGTAGTAGGATATACCATATATGGACACCGCAGCAGGAAGCCCCCCTTCCCCTCTCCCCCTCATATTCAGTTCAGTCGAGAAAGATGGAGAAACCGAGTGCACACCGGACTTGCTCTGTGGTTGATTGCCATAAAAAACATGTAAATGTGTTTTATCTCCCAAAATCGGACGAAACTATCAGGGACCAGTGGATGAAATTCATTTTTAATGACGCTGTCCCAACAACCCTTTCAACTGGCGTGCAGAGCCATATAGAGCGTCCACGACAGCCAAAACATCGCATTGATCTCGCGAGACAATAATGCCTTCAGAAATAAGGGTAAAAGTAGGTCTGTGTTTATTTTTTTTCCACTTTTATTTTTTAGAAGGGCCTGAAAGACTATAATACAGCAGTAGGTATCCAATGTAATACTAGGTTATGACTCCTTTAAAGAACCCTGATCATTCCGCCATTTCATTTTCATTTAAAAAAAGACTTGTTAATGCCAAGAGAGTGTTAAAATGACTCAGTTCCATTTTGAATGACCAAAAGAGTATAAACATTTTCAACTTTACTAACATTGTAAATGGACCTTAGCAGGAAAAAACAACATGGTTTGTGGATAAACAAGTGGGCTTCAGTATTCAGTATGCACGTGTCAAACCCAACTCAATAGAAACGTAGTGAACTGAAGCAATACCTGCTGAAACAGGAGTACTCTCCACTGTGGACGAGCTCGGCTGGAAGGAACCACAGCGTGTTGTCCTTAATGGTTATTCCAGTGATATTTCCCAAACTCTGACTGGGAACACGACTCCAGCTCACACTCACATTCTGACCGTTTCTACTGCACTGAAGATTAAATACAAGACCAGCAACGAAGTTCTCTGATCTGCGGTGCGTTATGTGCATCTTCATCTCTTCAAGAGGAAAACATGAAAAGAAATTTGTCAGTGAAGGACTAATTACTGTTTTACTAAAAACAGTGTTGCTCTATATGAAACAGTGTTGCTCTATATGAAACAGTGTTGTTCAGTATGAAATAGTGTTGCTCTATATGAAACAGTGTTGCTATATATGAAACAGTGTTGCTCTATATGAAACAGTGTTGTTCAGTATGAAATAGTGTTGCTCTATATGAAACAGTGTTGCTCTATATGAAACAGTGTTGTTCAGTATGAAAGTGTTGTTATATATGAAACAGTTTTCTATATGAAACAGTGTTGCTCTATATGAAACAGTGTTGTTCAGTATGAAACAGTGTTGCTCTATATGGAACAGTGTTGCTCTATATGAAACAGTGTTGTTCAGTATGAAATAGTGTTGCTCAGTATGAAATAGTGTTGCTCTATATGAAACAGTGTTGTTCAGTATGAAACAGTGTTATATATGAAACAGTGTTGCTCTATATGAAACAGTGTTGTTCAGTATGAAACAGTGTTGCTCTATATGAAACAGTGTTGTTCAGTATGAAACAGTGTTGCTCTATATGAAACAGTGTTGCTCTATATGAAACAGTGTTGCTCTATATGAAACAGTGTTGTTCAGTATGAAACAGTGTTGTTCAGTATGAAATAGTGTTGCTCTATATGAAACAGTGTTGCTCTATATGAAACAGTGTTGCTCTATATGAAACAGTGTTGTTCAGTATGAAACAGTGTTGTTCAGTATGAAACAGTGTTGCTCTATATGAAACAGTGTTGCTCTAAATGAAACAGTGTTGTTCAGTATGAAACAGTGTTGTTCAGTATGAAACAGTGTTGCTCTATATGAAACAGTGTTGCTCTATATGAAACAGTGTTGTTCAGTATGAAACAGTGTTGTTCAGTATGAAACAGTGTTGTTATGAAACAGTGTTCTGTATGAAACAGTGTTGTTATATATGAAACAGTGTTCTGTATGAAACAGTGTTGTTATATATGAAACAGTGTTCTGTATGAAACAGTGTTGTTAAATATGAAACACTATTCTGCATGAAACAGTGTTGTTATATATGCAACAGTGTTCTGTATGAAACAGTGTTGTTATGAAACAGTGTTCTGTATGAAACAGTGTTGTTAAATATGAAACAGTATTCTGTATGAAACAGTGTTGTTATATATGAAACAGTGTTCTGTATGAAACAGTGTTATGAAACAGTGTTGTTATGAAACAGTGTGGAACCAGTGAAACCCTAACCCTAACCCAGCCATTTTATATCTCAAGCACCACTAGCAGCCCATACTAATTCTCAGAAATATGAAAAATAATAATTTAATAAAAAAATTACATGGTTCTAATTTTTAAGCGCCACTGTTTAAAATAACATCATTGCGCATTGTTGAACATGTCTTATTTAAGCTGTTGTATAATTT
The DNA here is from genome assembly GCF_951802725.1 of Rutilus rutilus. NCBI lineage: Eukaryota > Metazoa > Chordata > Actinopteri > Cypriniformes > Leuciscidae > Rutilus > Rutilus rutilus. The sequence goes on from NC_140215.1 coordinate 56,029, forward strand.
CTTTTTTTTTAAATTAATTTAGTTAAGCAAAACAAATGTGTTCATGTGTACTTATTTTGAGTGTCTCTTTTACTTATATTCTTGAGCGTCTATTAACGAAGTCTGAACTTTGCTTCTGAGACGTTAAAGAACGGAAAGTAAAAGGGGCAAAGGCTGATTTCCGTTCAGCTGAGGAGAACACAGAACGCGTCAGCATGTAAAAGACACTGAACGTATGAATTGGGGAAAATTCTACAGAGTTAACGCCTAGAACTGAAACTTCAACATCATCACAAACTATGGCAAATGATGCAATCGCTAATATCTAATAAATGCATATCTATATTATTCATTCTTTCCCGTTGTTTGAACAACAGCGAACGCGACAGAAACAAACTCGAACTTGAAGTCCAAACTTTCCTCATGGAGCAATATGATCAGAAATCGAACCACTGAATTCACTGAAAACAGAGACTCTTACCTGCAAACCAAAGGGTGGATAGTAAAATCCATTGAAAATAAACTGTGGAAAAGCTCATCTCGGGTTTTAAGGTGGTTTGACCGGTTCTAACAGCAGCGTCTGCATTGACAACAGAAAACAGAGACAAACACAATATTCATTACAGGCTTTAAAAGACTGCCTGACAGAAACTTCATCCATTACGAAACTCACTTACAAAGCATGTAGCTGTCATATTTCCCGTTTTCTCCTGAGAAACATAACAAAAGCCCTGCATTTCAGTTATGAACGCGATATTCTCTGTGCAAGTTAAACTATTTACGGTTATAAAACTATCATAAACGATCAATAGGAATTAAAACTTCAAAATGATGCTCAGTCTCTGGTTTTCCGTGTGATGTTCGTGTGTCAGGGATGATTGCAGGAAGCATGAGGGATTTCCCCGAAGAAATATGCGTGTGTGGGACAAAGTTTAAAGTCGATATTTAGACTATAATAACACAGATACACAAAAGTATAGACATACAGTTTTCTTACTGAGAGTGAAGGGTTAGTGAGTCTTACCTCAACCAGCTGATCAGACAGTAAGAGCTCAGAAACAGCGCGCTTCTCGGAATCTCTTCCAGACTGCCACACACACACACACACACTGACCACGAAACTTTTCTGCTGAACAATGCGGTTTATCACGATCGTGGAGGGAAACGCTTCCCAACGCTTCAGTAACACAAACACCTGCCAATAACCGTCAGTATCAGTGCAAGCATTGCTATTGCACTTTTATGTATTCTCTATTACACATAATGGAAATCATTTCAGTTTTCTTTAAATCATAATGAAGTGAACGTGGTGAATTTGAAATCATTTTTCTCTTTTGATTTGAGTGGAATATTTGAATCATATGCCCAAAATTAAACCCACTCACTTTTTTTTAAGTGAGTGAAAGAATAAAGCCGCCTCAAATGATACAGATGAGCACAGATGTTTAATTTCACTTTATTTTTAAAATGAGCATGAGTGTCTGATCTGAATGAAGTCACAGAAACTGGCAGCATTGAACGGAAACCTGTGGAACAGAATCTGGGTCACTCTTTATGGTCGTTGCCTTTTCTGAAAATCTTCTCATGTCATTTCAGCAGCCAAAGAGAAGAGCTAACCAATGCCTGTCCTTAAACAGGTTTCGTCTGCTATTGGTCGGGACGAACAGATAGTCAGGATGCTCAAACAAACAGAGCAATGTTTTAAGAAGTGCCACAGTGTTACACTTTTCAGAAAGTCAAACTACCAAAGGATTGCTTACTGAGAAGCGGTATTTTAACATTAAAGTGCCACTATTATGCTATTTTTTGCTAATGCTGTTTTGGAGTCTCCTACAGCAGGCTTACATGAATCCAAGGTCAAAAAACACGTTAACCTTTTCATAATCTCCACTGCAGCATCAGCTCTTTCCTCTCAGTGTCTGAAACGTTTAGATCAAGGATTCAGTCTCTCTAAACCCCGCCTCTCTGAGAGCTGCTCTGCTCTGACTGGTCAGATGGCTCAGTTTGCTGTGACTGGTCGGAAACCAAACACTCATTAGCATATATGAATCTCAGGGTTGCCCAGGTCTGCACAACAAAACCCTGCACATGCGTATTACGAGTTCAGTCTATAGGGATGCACGTTTGAATATATGTGCGCAGGCGTGTAGTCCTTACCTACAAATCAACCCTCAACAAACTACTTCTCTGGCCTTAAAATGTAATGGATGCAGGTCCTTCATCAGATCTGGAAACGGCCTGGATCCGGCGGACTGCGGTAAACCTCGGGATAAACAGAGAGACTAATATTAGTGTAGACGCCATTCTTCTTAACGAGTACATCAGGATTTATGGGAAGTGTTCCCGGTTCCGGCTGACCTGATCTATGCAGCCTAACATTGAATTATAGAAGTCTATAATGTGTTATGTGTATGCTAGGTCAAAGAGATGTGTTTTTAGTCTAGCTTTGAACTGACAGAGTGTGTCTGCTTCCCGGACAATGTTAGGAAGACTGTTCCAAAAGTTTTGGTGCTAAATAGGAGAAGGATCTACCGCCAGCAGTCGATATTGATATTCTAGGTATTATCAACTGGCCGGAATTTTGAGATCGCAATAGACGTGAAGGACTACAGTCAAGTCAAGTCAAGTCAAGTATATTTGTATAGCGCTTTTCACAATACAGATTGTATCAAAGCAGCTTCACAGTATTAAATTAAAATAATACAACAAGGTTTGTTTCTAGTGGAATTTATTGATTGATAAAATCAAATTAAATATCCAGTGCGTTAAGAGCTCGCTCAAGTACTGTGGAGCTAAACCGTTTAGTGCTTTGTAAGTAATCAGCAATATTTTAAAATGTATACAATGTTTAATAGGGAGCCAGTGCAGTGTTGACAGAACCGGGCTAATATGGTCATACTTCCTGGTTCTGGTAAGAACTCGAGCTGCTGCGTTTTGGACCAGCTGTAGTTTGTTTATTAAGCGTGCAGGTCAACCACCCAGTGGAGCATACAATAATCTAGCCTTGATGTCATGAACGCATGGACTAATTGTTCCATATTTTTCATTGAGAGCATATGGCGTAATTTAGATATATTTTTAAGAAGGAAAAATGCGGTTTTACAGATACTAGACACGTGACTTTCAAATGAAAGATTGGTATCAAAGAGCACACCCGGGTTCCTAACCGACGACGAAGACTCAACAGAGCAGCCATCGAGTGTTAGACAGTATTCTAGGTTATTACATGAGGACGTTTTTTGTCCAATAATTAGAATCTCTGTTTTCTCAGAATTTAGTAGTAGGAAATTACTAGTGATCCAATTTTTTATATCAGCTATACATTCCATTAATTTAGTGAATTGGTAAGGTCGTCAGGGCGTGAAGAAATATAGAGCTGAGTATCATCAGCATAACAGTGAAAACTAATGCCATGCTTCCTAATGATATCTCCCAACGGTAGCATGTACAGAGTGAACAGCAGCGGTCCTAGTACTGAGCCTTGTGGTACGCCATACTGAACTTGTGAATAAGACATCTCTTCATTTACTGCTACAAACTGATAACGGTCAGATAAGTATGATTTAAACCATGCTAATGCAATTCCACTAATGCCAACATAATTTTCGAATCTATTTAAAAGAATGTTGTGGTCAATGGTGTCAAATGCAGCACTAAGATCGAGTAACACTAATAGAGAGATACAACCACGATCGGATGATAAGAGCAAATAATTTGTGACTCTAATGAGAGCTGTCTCAGTACTATGGTACGGTCTAAATCCTGACTGAAAATCCTCACAGATATCATTTCTTTCTAAAAAGGAACACAGTTGTGAGGATACTGCTTTTTCTAATATCTTTGCCAGAAAAGGTAGATTCGAGATCGGCCTGTAATTGACTAATATTAAGTTGCGTTTTTTTAACAAGCGGTTTAATCATAGCCAGCTGAAAAGTTTTTGGTATGTATCCTAATGACAAAGATGAATTAATGATATTAAGAAGAGGATCTATGACCTCTGGGAGCATCTCTTTCAGTAGCTTAGTCGGTATAGGTCTAACATACATATTGTCGATTTAGATGATTTAACGAAAGAAAGATGATTTTAGAAAATTCTTCCTCTCCTATAGCAATAAATGAATCAAATTTTTCCTCAGGGAGACTACAATGCACTGCCTGATGCGATACTGTAGTAGACGGTTGCATAGTTATAATTTTCTCCCTGATATTATCAATTTTATAAGTGAAGAAGTTTATAAAGTCATTACTGCTGTGCTGCTTGGAAACTTCTGGGCTTGAACGCTTTAACGTCCATCATTCCAGAGCACAGTGCATAGATCGAGCTTTAGAGATGATGAAGTCTAGGTTTCAGGACATCTTCCAGCAAATATAACTAAACTGATGAAACGCAGTGGACGGTGTAAATATGTTAGATACGCAGTGGACGGTGTAAATATGTTAGAAGTGGACGGTGTAAATATGCTAGAAACGCAGTGGACGGTGTAAATATGTTAGAAACGCAGTGAACAGTGTAAATATGTTAGAAACACAACGCAGTGGACGGTGTAAATATGTTAGAAACGTAGTGAACAGTGTAAATATGTTAGAAACACAGTGAACATTGTAAATATGTTAGAAACACAGTGAACAGTGTAAATATGTTAGATACGCAGTGGACGGTGTAAATATGTTAGAAGTGGACGGTGTAAATATGCTAGAAACGCAGTGGACAGTGTAAATATGTTAGAAACGCAGTGAACAGTGTAAATATGTTAGAAACACAACGCAGTGGACGGTGTAAATATGTTTGAAATGTAGTGAACAGTGTAAATATGTTAGAAACACAGTGAACAGTGTAAATATGTTAGAAATGCAGTGGACAGTGTAAATATGTCAGAAATGCAGTGGACAGTGTAAATATGTCAGAAACGCAGTGGAAATATGTTAGAAACGCAGTGGACAGTGGAAATATATTAGAAACACAGTGAACAGTGGAAATATGTTAGAAACGCAAATATGTTAGAAACGCAGTGAACAGTGTAAATATGTTAGAAACACAGTGAACAGTGGAAATATGTTAGAAACACAGTGAACAGTGTAAATATGTTAGAAACGCAGTAAACACACGCAGTGGACAGTGCAAATATGTTAGAAATGCAGCGAATATGTTAGAAATGCAGTGAACAGTGGAAATATGTTAGAAACGCAGTGGACAGTGCAAATATGTTAGAAATGCAGTGAATATGTTAGAAACGCAGTGGACAGTGGAAATATGTTAGAAACGCAGTGAACACACGCATTGGACAGTGCAAATATGTTAGAAATGCAGTGAATATGTTAGAAACGCAGTGAACAGTGGAAATATGTTAGAAACGCAGTGAATATGTTAGAAACGCAGTGGACAGTGGAAATATGTTAGAAACGCAGTGAATATGTTAGAAACTCAGTGGACAGTGTAAATATGTTAGAAACAGTGGACAGTGGAAATTTGTTAGAAAGGCAGTGAATATGTCAGAAACGCAGTGGACAGTGGAAATATGTTAGAAACGCTGTGGACAATGTAAATATGTTAGAAATGCAGTGGACAGTGTAAATATATCAGAAATGCAGTGGACAGTGTAAATATGTCAGAAATGCAGTGGACAGTGGAAATATGTCAGAAATGCAGTGGACAGTGGAAATATGTTAGAAATGCAGTGGACAGTGTAAATATGTCAGAAATGCAGTGGACAGTGGAAATATGTTAGAAACGCAGAAACACAGTGGACAGAGTAAATATGTCAGAAATGCAGTGGACAGTGGAAATATGTTAGAAATGCAGTGGACAGTGGAAATATGTTAGAAACGCAGAAACACAGTGGACAGAGTAAATATGTCAGAAACGCTGTGGACAATGTAAATATGTTAGAAATGCAGTGGACAGTGTAAATATATCAGAAATGCAGTGGACAGTGTAAATATGTCAGAAATGCAGTGGACAGTGGAAATATGTTAGAAACGCAGAAACACAGTGGACAGAGTAAATATGTCAGAAACGCAGTGGACAGTGGAAATATGTTAGAAATGCAGTGAATATGTTAGAAACGCAGTGGACAGTGGAAATATGTTAGAAACGCAGTGAATATGTTAGAAACGCAGTGTATATGTTAGAAACGCAGTGGACAGTGGAAATATGTTAGAAACACAGTGAACAATGGAAATATGTTAGAAACGCAGTGAATATGTTAGAAACGCAGTGGACAGTGTAAATATGTTAGAAACACAGTGGACAGTGGAAATACACCCACCTAAAGGATTATTAGGAACACCATACTAATACTGTGTTTGACCCCCTTTCGCCTTAAGAAACGCAAATATGTTAGAAATGCAGTGGACAGTGTAAATATATCAGAAATGCAGTGGACAGTGTAAATATGTCAGAAATGCAGTGGACAGTGGAAATATATCAGAAATGCAGTGGACAGTGTAAATATGTCAGAAATGCAGTGGACAGTGTAAATATGTCAGAAATGCAGTGGACAGTGGAAATATGTTAGAAACGCAGAAACACAGTGGACAGAGTAAATATGTCAGAAACGCAGTGGACAGTGGAAATATGTTAGAAATGCAGTGGACAGTGGAAATATGTTAGAAACGCAGAAACACAGTGGACAGAGTAAATATGTCAGAAACGCTGTGGACAATGTAAATATGTTAGAAATGCAGTGGACAGTGTAAATATATCAGAAATGCAGTGGACAGTGTAAATATGTCAGAAATGCAGTGGACAGTGGAAATATGTTAGAAACGCAGAAACACAGTGGACAGAGTAAATATGTCAGAAACGCAGTGGACAGTGGAAATATGTTAGAAATGCAGTGAATATGTTAGAAACGCAGTGGACAGTGGAAATATGTTAGAAACGCAGTGGACAGTGTAAATATATCAGAAATGCAGTGGACAGTGTAAATATGTCAGAAATGCAGTGGACAGTGGAAATATGTTAGAAACGCAGAAACACAGTGGACAGAGTAAATATGTCAGAAACGCAGTGGACAGTGGAAATATGTTAGAAATGCAGTGAATATGTTAGAAACGCAGTGGACAGTGGAAATATGTTAGAAACGCAGTGAATATGTTAGAAACGCAGTGTATATGTTAGAAACGCAGTGGACAGTGTAAATATGTTAGAAACACAGTGAACAATGGAAATATGTTAGAAACGCAGTGAATATGTTAGAAACGCAGTGGACAGTGTAAATATGTTAGAAACACAGTGGACAGTGGAAATACACTCACCTAAAGGATTATTAGGAACACCATACTAATACTGTGTTTGACCCCCTTTCGCCTTAAGAAACGCAAATATGTTAGAAACGCAGTGAACAGTGGAAATATGTTAGAAACTTCTGTTTTATGTAGTTAATTTACATTTTTATGTTGTTTTTCTGATGATTAACATAAGGTATGTTGTAAATACTTGTAAAAAGTACTTTAAGTAATGTATAGAACAATGTAATTTCATTTACAAAATTTTATTTATGTGACAAAAAAATAAATGTATTGAAGAATCTGTTTCATGTAAAAATTATAACTTGCATTACAAAAATAAAGAATGTACAGAACAATTACTTCTCTTTTATTTACACATTCCAAGTTACATAACAAATAAACAATGTACAGAAATTACAAATAACATACATTACAAAAATAAATAATGTATAGAACAACTTTGTTTAATTTTTAACTTACATTACAAAAATAAACAAATGTACAGAAATGAATTTGTTTCATTTACAAATTATCGGTCACATTTAAAAAAAATATATATATAGAAAAATTGTTTGAATTTTAATACATAAATGTTATTTCTCTACCAATCTCACAAGAAGAGAAAACAGTCTGTCCATCATCTCTCTCCTCTCCTCTGTGTCTCTGATTCTCTCGATCTGCTCATCCTCTCGGTCTCTGTTTCTCCAGCTCCTGTCAAGAACAACAACAACAACAATAACAATACATTTCAGCACAGATGTGTCAATTAACTTGTTTGCTTTGTTTTTTAAGGTCTCCCCCTTTAATTTTTTTACCACAAGGAAGTGATGATCCCAAGCAGGACCATTTTCTCCATAATTGTCCTAAGACAAGAGAAAAAGGAAACACTTTAGAAAAATATTAAGACATATTTAAAAATGAAAGACCTGTGGCTTTTAAGACTTGTTTTAGATAGATATTTGAGTAAATTAAAACACAATACTTACATTTATATGTGAATTCCTCTGCCGCCAGAGAATCACCTGCCGTTTCCTTTGAATAAAAATTCTGTCATCAGCGGCGCAGTGAATTCTGGGGTCGGGCAGGTCTAACCCTAACCCAGGGTCCATCTGTGTCCTTCAGGGCCCGAGGAACGGAGTGAGCATTTGATGGCCCCTTCGAACTGGGAAAGCCTTCGTCGCGCAATAGCCCTTCGAGCATAGCCTTCGAATCGGGATGCACCTCCTGTGATACGAACAGTTACGATGGCATTATTGTTCGTGGGCAGCATGAAAGCCAATGAAGGCATTACTGGAATTTACATTAGTCTGGAATTACTGACGACTCGTTTCAGTTCAGAATCGCTTGTGTCTTTCGGGAGGGCATGGCTCTGTCCCAAACGGACCCTAAGCCCTCGTGATCTTCACACCCTGTAACGTAATGCCTGTCGGGTCGCAGTCGCTGTGGAGCTCATGGCTCAGAAGAAGTGCACATCGAGGGCGATTATCACACTAACATGACAAACGGGACACCCTACGGTCCTGTGGACTGAACAGACACGAGTACACGGCGGCCATCTTAAGTCCTCAATAACTCCAGTTGTCTGCACTTTGATCTTTGAAACTTTGCAGATCTTTTACATTCACAAACAGCTTTATTACTCACTATATGAAATGTGATATTTCATGTGTTGTTTTCTCTGTATCTGCTCCCCGTGGCCGCTATTTTAAAAAAATATGGTGTCTCTTTTCATCTAAATGCCGACGATACACAGCTCTACCTGCCCTTGCAACGCAATAATAAATATACTCTTCAGCCACTGTTAGATTGTTTAAACGAACTTAAGTCATGGCTTTCAAGCAATTTTTTAAACTTGAATGAAAATAAATCTGAGTTTATTATTTTCGGCCCCAAGGAAAACTGTGTTTTTGATTTTGATCTGGGCTTTCTCTCCCCTCATAACACAAAGTGTGCCAGAAATTTGGGCTTCCTTTTTGACTCCAGTTTAAAGTTTGATAAACAGATTTCAGCTGTTGTCAAGTCATGCTTTTACCAACTTCGCCTTCTCAGTAAAGTAAAGCCGATTTTATCTAGGAGAAATTTGGAAACAGCTATTCATGCATTTGTTACATCTAGGCTTGATTACTGTAATTCTCTGTATTATGGTATTTCTCAGGCTTCCATCTCTCGTCTACAGTTGGTTCAAAATGCAGCCGCTAGACTACTTGAAGGGAAGCGAAAGTATGACCACATAACACCCATCTTAATGTCGTTGCACTGGCTTCCAGTAAAGTATAGGATTGAGTTTAAAATTTTATTATTCGTCTATAAAACTCTGAATAATTTGGCTCCTCAATATTTAACGGATCTTTTGACCCCGTACACTCCATCCAGAAACCTGAGATTCTCTGACCTTGGCCATCTTACAGTCCCTAAAGTTAAACTTAAAAAACGTGGTGAGCGTGCTTTTGCCGCTGCTGGGCCGAAGCTCTGGAACAGCCTTCCTCCTTCTATTAGGCATGCTCCATCTATCTGTAGTTTTAAATCTCAGCTTAAGACTCATTTATTCACCTTGGCTTTTAACACTTTGTAGTTTGTCTTCCTGGATTTTTCTTTTATTCTATTGAGTGCCTTTTTGTCTTGTCTGGTATTTTTGTATGTGGTTTTATTTTTGTCTCTTTTATTCCTTGTAAAGCACTTTGGTCAACTTCGGTTGTGTTTTAAATGTGCTCTATAAATAAATGATTGATTGATTGATTGATTGATATCTCAAAAAGCATCGTAAGAACTGATTTTCCGGCTAAAACAAAACTCACCCTGCAATAAAGCCATAAAATGCACAGGAGATAGCAAAGACAGAGCACAGGACATTGCCCTGCCCAAACTTATCAACTTCTCTCCTTGTTTGACTTCAACTCATCCCCCCTCTCCCTCCTCAAGTCACTGAAAGTTCATTAAGAATGTCTATATATCACATATGATGTATCTTGTGAATCTATTGTTTTTCCTTTTCATGCTTGGTATCATTTTAAGTGTCTCAGTGCGACTGGTAAAAAATGGTCTTCATTTCATTGCAGTCATTGGTTTAATGAGAAAGATTGAGAACTTAGGAAAATCCTGTTCTCCTCTCTGGGTGATATACCTTTACGATATCTCCCGAAACCAGGTGCTACCCCCTGGGGTACATGGATTGGCCCAAACAACTCTAAACAATATTTGTATAACCCTTTTGTTCTGGTCTGGGTATTTAAGGCTAGGTAACAGAGCAGTCTTTGGGACCCTTTACCAGGATCCCCCATACAGTGCTGTTTCAGTGTTTTCCTGTCGGAAAGCCCTGACACACCACTGTGCGTCTCTGTCAGGAATGCATTGCTTACTTTTAGAGTCATCTTTGAGTAAATGATGTCATTTATTATTTCTGAATTGGCTTTTAATCATTTACTTGTGTAATTGGCATGATACATTTTTACCTGACAAATAAATGTTACATCTTGATTCATTCTGCATCTTTCAGAAATTATTATATTATTATTTCCAGTAGATTAAAGTGCAGTCTGGTGTTTCCGCAAATCTCTGTCCAGGATAGATCAAACCGAAGGCACTATAAATGGAGCATGGGGCACATCTTAGGAAAACTTTCTGATTTCTGACTATTCCCTGACTTAGCATGTTGTACGCTGCAACTATTACAAGAAATTACACCTACGGGTCTGCAGTGAGCGGCCGCATAGGGTAAAATAGTTGCACTGCACCCTCTGACTATTTCAGGACTGGCTAGTTTGTGATCGTGAGCGCACATTCGCGACGTGACGTCTCAAAGCGACACTAGGTCCGTAATGAACGAATATTTGAAATGATGAGATGCTCAGAATAAGCGCTGAAAAGACATACACACATTAATCCTTCGCCCACCGTTGGATTCCGTCGTTGGGCCAATGGGTGGTCCATACAGCATCATAGGGGCACTTTAAAAAAATCTCTGTCTTTTCACATTGCTACATTTTTCTAAATGTCATGAATTGTTAACAAACAAGTATGCATTACTTCAATGAGCTCATTGTTTCTAATTTAAATTATTACATTAAGTTAATACATTTTTAGCTAACTGTGATTTTGTACATGTACATTTCTGAAATACATAACTTAGTCAGTTTCCTCTGATAACAGATCACTCTAAAATGTAATGTGGATTCATGCATTTTCTGTAAAGCTGCTTTGAAACAATGTGTATTGTGAAAAGTGCTATACAAATAAATGTGAATTGAATTGAATTGAATATTCATAGTAAATACGCAATTCATATTGTACATAAAACATATTTGGAGTAAAAATCATAAAAAATAAAACAAATTAAGCAAGAAATATATCACTGCACAACAGATTGTGTGGGAATCCAATGTTGCATTATAAACACAAGAGCACAAATGTAAAAAAATGAAAAAATGCTTAAAATCTTTTGGTTTTTATTTACATCATTTCTGTATTATTATTTTTTTATTTCACATCTGACATAGTATTTACAGCTTTCTATTTTGTGTCCACAGAATGACTGGTGTGCAAGAGCTCAAGTTCTCTTCATCCTTAGGCTGCGTTTACACTTGGCATTAACTTGGCATGTGACCTGGATCCGGATGTTGTCCACATACACATTGAAAAGACAAGTGTAAACGCGCCTTTGATTGGAATGTTCTCCGATCAGAGTGTCCAGGTTCGGAGGTAGTCGAGGACATATTGTGATCGGATTTCAGTGTAATGTAAACGCAATCCAGATCATCGTGTGTCTGCATTCACAGGTGGACGTCACACAAACCCCCCACTGTCATTATTCCCCCTCCTCTCTCCGGAACTGAGAGCTGTGTGGTTTTGCGATACAGTCGAGTGCAAAGTACATCGCAAATATACCGAAATGTTTTCCTTCGCACCCGAAAGTTGCAGAACCGTTCATTTTCTGCAAAGAACACGCATTTTTCCCACCACAGCTGGCAATGCTCTCGGACCCTTACGTTTCTCTGTACCGTTTCCATTACGGTATCTATCCACATTATTAGTACTTGCATCCTCTTCATCCTCCTCATTTTGCGAGATTTGTAAAATGTACCCCGACTGAAAATTGTTTTAGGTTGTAATCAGAGGAACGACTGGGCTCTAGAAGTAAAAAAAAAAAAATCTACCTCCATAAAACAAATGTACACATATATATTCAAAATGCATCAAGGGATGAGTGGTTTGCCTCCAAAAATAAAGAGAACAGACTGAAATATTGAGATTCATGTGGAAATTGGCATGTTTGGCTTATCTGTTTATATTTCTTTACTAAAAAAAAAAAAACCTTAAAAAAACCTCTGGAACAAAGGCTGGTGGAAAGGTACGGTCCCTGGTGCACTCTATAGTTAAAGGCAAAGCTAAAGCTTCTTTTCACCTCCAGACTGCTGACTGCATCACTTCAAGCTAGAAACTAAACCAATTCCTGTTTTTGGATTTTCCTCTGACAGGCATATGGTAGCGCACCTCCCTCCAGAAGCGTGCTGAAGGGTCGAGAGAGGTCACACGCTCCTCCATCTTCCAGTCGCAGCACATCCGCCTCTTCCTTCTCTTCCAGGCTTGTAACGCTCCCTGTTTCTCCTTGAGGAGTCTCACTGAGTGAGGCAGGCGGTCAGGCTCTCGGATCTCCTCCAGCTCCAGGAGCACGATGCTCACAGTGTTCTCCACGAGCCCTCGGTACAGGCCCGTCTGCTGCTCGGCCCACTCCAGTGCCTCGGGACTGCAGAGAGACGTCGAGGTGTAGAGGAGAAGAAGTCGACGACAGCGGGTCAGAGCCTCCTCTACAACATCCACCACCGCTGGAAACATGAGGAGGACAATCAGCCAGGCAGAACATCGGGATTAAACCTAACATTAGGGACGCACTATATATCGGCCACCATATCGGTGTCGGACGATATATCTCCATTTTGAATGTTATTGTTATCGGCCCGATAAAAAGATTTGGCCGATATATTAAAGCCGATAAATAATGGATTATTTCCTTCAGCTGAGACTCTTCAGATGCGCACTGTTCAACATGATGGTTTTAAATTGCTTGAAATATGATTGAAATCACTTCAGTTTCAGTTCAGTGCAACGTGCAGCGCAAGTCTGTCATATCGGCTACATAAAATGATGATGAGAACATTATTATAATTGTGTTTGGGACATGGCTTTTAATGGTGAGACTTGTGTTTTTGTAATCAGGCTCTCAAAAATGGTATAAAAATTTGGATTTAGATTTATTGGCTAATACATTGGTTATCGGCTTTAATATATAAATAATTATCAGTATCGGCCAATATTTTAATATCGGTGCATCCCTACCTAAAATGTATGACTTATTACACAGCTTTTCACCACAAATAATGAGGGGACATGAAATAACATGCACCAATCTTATTAATTATTATATTATTTTTCTTGATTACTCATTTATTATTATTATTTTTTTAAGTATTATTATTTAGTCATGTTGATATATAAAAGCACAAAATTTTGGGCCAAATTGTGCAGCCCTACTAACAACCAGAGCAAACCTCACAATTTTTATCATAAAAATCCCAAATAGATTTTTTCCCTAAATCATGCAGCCTTAACCCAGACTACTGTAATACAGCTAATGTTTGTATTGATTTTCAATGCGATGACAAGAAGAACCGCTGGTTTAGATTACAGTGCTTTGTTTTATTGCAAACTCTTTACCTTCTCCAGGTAGACCGTCCCGGCCCAGGATGAAAAGCTTATAACCGTATCGGCCCTCCAAGACCTGTGGCAAAGTGCTCATCGCAAAAACCTCAGCCTTTTCACTCGAGCCATCAAGGACTCTCGGATAGGCAATGTAGGCGTCATACTGCTTACCATCACCATCTAGAAGAAACAACATCAGAAACACAGTTTCAGCATGTCCTGTAATGCTAGCAGGGGAAGGTGTGAACTCTAGTTAATGTAACTGCGTTATTTCCAAGTAACTGCTAACGTGTGAAAGTATATTTCCTGTTTATATGAGTACCTGTGGTTTTGTAGAAGAATGGAAACACAGTCCGGACCCACAAGGCCAGCTCCACCTTGAATACGGTGCACAGAGAAACTCCCATCACGAAAAGCAGCGCCACCGATCCCAGGAGAAGCCCGAGAAGCAAGAAGAGATTTGGATCTGTGGATGTGGAAATCTGTTTATGTGTTGCTGGTATAATAGACAAGTGAAAGTAGATCATATGCTTGCTTATAGAAATTTTATTTTCCACATGCCAATCTTCAAAATCATTTGAAAGCAATATAAACTTTAAAACATGTCATTCTGTAAACACAGTATAAATAATAAATAACTATTTAATAAATAAGACAATTGTGTCATGAAATTGATGCCGGTATCTACAAAAGTGAACAAGTAAATAAACTACTTAATAAAATAATGGAGAAAGGGGCATTCAAAATGTTATTCAAAAAGGTAAATAAATAAATACATTTTGTGGCTTGTGGTTTAATAATAAAAATATTAACACGTATATTAACACCTCAAGTCCACGTATCTTTATGTAGAATCAACATAAATTAGGTATAATTATTCATTTAATATGTTCCATAATTCAAATGATTATTTTTGAGTGATTTAATTTATAGTCAACCATTAAAACTTGAGACAAACCAATAGATTTTCCCAAAATAAAACCACAAATATGGTGAAGACTTGTGAGTTTGGTGATTTTCGCTTCCTCTAAATCTCGGCCACTCCGACTAAAGGAGAAACACCCATTGCTCATTTAACCAGTTAACTAGTCACTGGTCTGTCGACACTCAAAGCGAAACAACAACAGCCAATAACAAAATGATATTTGATGCAGCAAGATTTTGGACCAATAAAGTGTTAAATTGGTTTAACAACGTTTCTGTTAGAACTGTGTCGTGTTAGCGGCCTCTAAGTTAATAACTAATGATCGTTGCGACGGAAGTGAATCAATCAAAACTAACTTTATCTGGACAGTAACTTTATTCTAGATCTGCTGTAAAGCCTAAACAATCTCTGTTACTTTAATATTCCTATTATCACTGTAAAGCTGCTCTGAAACAATCTATATTGTTAAAAGCGCTGTATACATGAAGGTGACTTGACTTGACTTAAAAAGCAGTGATGCTGTGATGCAGTGAGTGTGTGATGCTGTGATGCAGTGAGTGTGTGATGGTGTGAGTGTGTGATGCAGTGAGTGTGTGATGGTGTGAGAGTGTGATGCTGTGATGGTGTGATGCTTGAGTCGCACCTGCAGGAACGAGTGAGAACTGTCCGATCAGGGTTCCTCGGCCGTTGAACACCATACAGGTGAAGTTTAGATAGAAATCTTCCTGCCAAACATCTGACACGGAGAGTGTGCGCACTAACACAAAACCATCCTCCGTTCTGCTTACACTTTAAGAGGAAAGGACACACAGTTACATTTTCAACATTATCAACATTACATTAAAATTATATTGCTTATAACACACCAATATAACATTACCTACTAATAAACAGGAATATTTACCTATATATATATATATTCTTTCACCAAATCATTCTTAAAATAAATCCCACACAGAAAACTGAGTAATTATATGTATGGTTCTACTGCTGACAATTAGTCATTTTTTTTTATATATTTTTTATATTATTAATATTTTATGTCCATATCAGGCATGACTGAAATCTAATATTTATGTAATGGCATATATCACAATGCATAACTGTGACATAATTTTCACTGGGAAAAATGTATGAAAATGTTTTAAATATCAAATAATCTTGTGGTAACAGCTATTTTTGTGTTATCCAATTATTGAAATACATTATGTAGCCCCTCCAGCTCGAACCGCCCGCTCTAAGCGAGACTCGAACCCGGATCCGTACGCATGCGCTCAAACATGGAGGATAAAGACCACAGTCTCTTGAGATCAGGGGAGTGAGGTTTACACACACACCTCTCACTGGACTACAGTGACAAATGAAAGGTGCTTTGTTTATTTTGAGTATTTTCTCTTTTTTTCTTGCAGGAACTTTATCAAAAGATTGTTCATAATAAATATATAAATCTAGTCTGTATAGTTTCAAACAAAAAAAGGATATTCAAATCTTCAAACTTCATTTCCTATCTTTGTCTTATCTGAACCACAGCTAAATTCAGTACTCACTTCATGCGTTCCTGATGAATGCGATGCGACGAGTTGTCGGTGATAAATTCCTCTTCAGATCCCAAGAAACCTTTCCACAGCACTGACACCTGTGGAATGCCTTTTCCCGGCACAAATACTACACAATCCTTCCTGAAGGATGAACCTGAAAAACATACAAACACAGATGGAGTTTATAATATTCTCTGACTCTCACAGGACACACACACTCTTACAGTTTTAGCTTCGGTAACACTTTACAACAAGAGCCCATTAGTTAACATTAGTTCATGCATTAACTAACATTAAATAACAATGATCAATACATTTTCTACAGAATTTATTCATCTTTGTTAACATTAGTTAATGAAAATACAACTGTTTGTTGCTAGTTCTTTTTAGCACGGGTTCATTAAATAATATTAACAGACACAACTTATAATTTTAATAATGTATTATTAAATGTTGAAATTTACATTTAAGAAATGGGTAACACTTTACAATAAGGTTCATTAGTTAACATTAGTTAACTACCATAGTTAACAAGAATTAACAATACTTCTACAGCATTTATTAATCTTAGTTAATATTAATTTCAACATTTACTAATGCATTATGAAAATCAAATGTTGTATTTGTTAACATTAGTTCATGCACTGTGAACTAACATGAACAATCAATGAACAGATGGATTTTTATTCACTAACATTAATAAATAATGTAACAAATGTATTGCTCATTGTTAGTTCATGTTAGTTAATACATTAAATAATGTTAACTTATGAACCTTATTGTAAAGTGTGACCAATAAATGTTTTAGAAGTAATGTCAGGAAATTGAACCTTATTGTAAAAGGGTTACAGGGAATTTAGTTGCAGGATGTGGTTTATTGCTCAAGTAACTGAACTTTGAGTGTACAGAACATATGAGTAGCTAAAAAAACTGAGATAAATAAAAGATACATGAATAAATAGATATATTCTGATAATGAAAAGAAATGTCCAGCTTACCTCTCTCAACTTTGATGATCTCATTAACAGGCTCAATCAGCCTCGGTTTCTTTAAATATTCATCTGTAATAATTATAAAAAAAAATAACAAATTAAAAAGCAAATTGACAAAACATTGAAAAAAATGCTTTAGTTTTAGCTTCTTATTAATCAAATTAAGATAAAGTTAAAAAGGCATTTCTGGAGCAGTTATCTGTTATGCATGATTATTCACATCCATTAATCAGATCTAAATATGTGTGTAAATATGGTCTGTTGTCATACACTGACCGGTGTCTCTCTGATCCCTCTACTGGCGGTTTAGTTTTATATTTAAAAGTATTATTTCATCGTGGTTAAAGAGATAGAATACATGGACAGTGGTAGAAAGAAAATGTTTAGAAATAGACTATTACGGGTGAAATATGAGATAGCAATATTATACAAATCACATGTAAATTGGAAAATGTTGGCGTTATTTTGTCACTTATTGGGAGCAGTATGCTAGCTGGAGCCGTTTACCTCCAGTCTTTGTGCTTAGCTAGGCTAGCGGTGAGACAGAGTTACGGCACGCACGGAGATGAGAAGGGTATGCATGGACTTATCTAACTCTGGGGGTTACGGGGAATAAGCTAAAGTCCCAAAAAGTCGGCGTGTTCCTTTAAATAATACCCATTGTCCAGTTGTGGTAGATTTTTCTATATGTCGCACCTGACCTAAGTCTACAATTGATGTCCCAGAACGTCTACAATCCAGGTTAGTTTCTCAGGGTCTCGTCTACAGTCGACGTCCCCGTTCAATAATATTTATAGTCTAGCACGTCTACAGTTGAGGTCGGCCGAGTCAGTATTCCCTAACTTGTTCTCTTAACTAACTTGCTGCGCAGCAATAATAACCAGGCAGACTTCAGACAATGTCTTTTAAATGCTTTAATCACGGCCGGGAGAATTCCCGAGCAGTTCTCAGAGAATCTCTCCCAAGAAGAAGAACGGCCGGAGGATCTCAGACGAATTTCAGAGAGAATCCCACCAGCAAACAGAAATACAACAGGTTTTATAGGATAAAGACAGACACAACAAATAAGATCATCGTGACTAACATGTCACCTTCTATCAATATGATTGGTTCAATTGGTAAAGAGATTGGTTCAATTGTGGAGAATTTTCCACAACACAAATTGGCAAAGAACAGAACGTTTTGGTACATTTTGTCCAAAGTGTTAGAATGTTAGACCTAAAAAGGGAAGTAAGGCTAGATGTTAGAATTATGATTAGTTTGATATACAGTTTACTATTTTATTCATTAAAAAATCCATCACACAGTAAACGCTCACCGTTAACATCACACTCTACAGATACAGCCATTTCACCGACGACTCCACCTAAACTAAAGGTCAATTTGCAGGTGTACCATCCAGCGTCATCAAGATGCACTTTGCGTATATAAAGCATATCCTCATTTGGAGCAAACTTCTCATCTTCTTGAAGAGGCTCACAGTTCTGAGAATCAGAGAAGACAGCAGACACAGACGAGACAAAGGAATAGAGTTTATAGTAGGCAGCTGCACAGATCCACAATAAAGATGGTGTATTTTGTTGTCATTTTCTCAACTACCCTCTGAGGATATTTACATGAATGTGTTTGGCAGTAGTGTTAATTTTATCAGCAATTTTTTTATTTAGCCTTGTCCTGTTTTTGTCTAGTCAAGTTTAAGTTGACTAAACGTCTGGGAAATGTTAGTCTAGTTTTATTCAACGTAAACTTTTTTTCATTTTCGTCATGCTGCATTATGCTGGTTAAATTGATAATCACATTTATTTTTCTCAATTGTAATCACAACGACTGTAGTCATTTTAGATTTTTTTTTAATTTCATCAGAATTATTTCACTTTCATGTAAGCACTAATAGGCATTAGTAGGCATTTATTTATTTTACCTCATCTAGTGTAGGCTATTTATCATAAAAATAAACACACTCTTTATATTTAGAAAATTGATAAAACAAGAAACTTCCCTCAAAAATAAAAACAGTGGAATATATTATGTGGTTATAGTAAGTGCATTTATTATAATAATATAGTTGAGATCATGTTTGGATTTATTACAGTTCATCACTGAAGCTTTGATGGCAGATTGGTTGCCAGATTGAGAAGATTAAGTAAAACACAGGGCAGAAAATGGTTTCCTTTTAACAGAAAAGCTCTGATTGGGGATTTAAGCTCTTGACATCTGGCAACCACAAGCATGAAAGCTCGTAGTGGCCTGTTAAAAACGGTCTGTAACATTTAGTCTATTATGTGTTTTTTCCGCAAAAAAATAGATTTTGGTAACGTTTTTTTTTTTTTACTATATTTTAGTCTTGTCTTTTCATCAACGGTATTGCATGTTGATATAGTCACAGTTATCGTTAATGAACAGTGTCGTCTCGTCTTAAAATAATGGTAGTCGCAGAACATTTTTCATCATAGTTTTCGTTAAGGAATTAACACTATGCTATATGAAGGTGTAAATGTTTAATCAGTCCATAAGAATTCTCCTGGGAATCGAACCCATAATATTGGCGTTGCTAGCACCTGCTCTACTGTTTGGGCTTCAGGAAAGCAAACACACACAAAGACACAAGTACATATTAAAAAAACATGTTTTTTCAAAACAAAAAACAACCTTAACAGGTTAAAACAGTTAACCTTCCTCATTAGTTCCCCTATTTATTTCTAGACTCCAGAGCCAGTTTAGTTTTCTCCTCTATCTCGTCTCAATCTGTCACGTTGTCTGTTCCTCCGGTTCTCCGGTTCTCCCGCTGGCGCCTGGGAATCGAGCTGCCCAACACTCTCTGCTGGACCTAATTATTTTCTGTTGGCTGCTTTTGCCCATTGTGTGCAAATTATCCATAAATAAACTGAGTTTTTGTTGTGCTCACAACATAATCTCGTCCTGATCCTTGAGATGTATCAAATACAATTAACCCCCTGGGGTCGGCGGTATCGCCGGCGATACCAGCTCGCGTTTTTCCTTATCAGTGCAAAAGAGATTCTAATTACTCTGTTGACTTTGATCTTCCATACACGTTTCATACATCAATCGATCCTGTTAAGTGTGTATTATTTTTGTGTATACTCACAATAAAAACAAAGTGTTGTGCTTTTTGCCAAATAAAGAAAAATAAACATGATGTGAGTTCTCCTTTCTCTCTGTCAGTGAATTCCATTCTGAAACGCGTCCGAAAATGAACTGTAACTCAGCGAATACTCAGTCAAACAGGCATACAGACCAACAGGCATGAAGCTTGAATTCTCTTCTTTTAAATGAAGTCATTTTTATAAAAAACAAATATTCACAGTTTATGTAATATGTATGAAAAGAGAGAGATGTCCGTCGTTCTCATCTCAGCTCATTAAGTTTTAATGTGACCCCGCCCACGGAGAGCGCGCGCTATTCAAATGCAAATGTGAGGCGATCCACGCAAACCTGTGAAACGCCCACATCAGCTGGATAACACACACCGCAAGTTCACTTTCAGACTGTACTTTACGACGCTGTGAGGAATAATAGTATCTTGATATTAATCCTGGAAAATTTACCTCAGAAGTTCTGGAAGTTTCATTTCGAGGAGCGACGGGTCCGGCTGAGGAATAGGTCAGTTCTATATCTGCTTTGTTCTAATCACAAGTGTCTGTACACGCAAAAGACTGTTTTATGAATCACGTTTCTGAGTGTGAATGAATGAACGCACAAATGCACACTGTTGTGGAGCTACTACAGCTGGAAAAATACTGTTTCAAAATGAATCGCGTTTTTTGTGTGTGAATGAATGAACAGCTTTTACCAAACTCTATTGCTATACTGAGATGAGTAAAAATCGACTACAAAATCGGATAGATTATAAAGTTTTTACTGTAAAATACTGCCACATCAAATAAGCTTATAATGTTGCCAATTTCAAAAATTGAAAAATTTAAATCAATGTATTGTTTTATGTGAATGATTAGGCAGGATGATTTTCAACATCATTTTGAAGAAAAAACGACAAAATGCATTATTCAGAAGTCTTATTGACACATATTTAGTAAGTGTTTTGTGGCCTTATTTCAGAAATTTTCATTTTTAGTTTTTTCAATAACCATGCATAAACATTATTTTCTCAAAAATACAAACATGTACATATATGTTGCTCACATATTATGGTAGCCCTGTTTGTGCTAAATAGAGTGTAATTATACCTTTGCCATTAATATGTTTGTAAGCAACTGAAAAAAGCACAAATGTTAGGGCATGTCAGAACATCTCAAGGACCCCAAAAACACCTTAGACCCCAGAGGGTTAACTTAAAATTTACCCGGAACAGAACGATCATACAATATATAGAATTTAACAGAGCACAAGGGTTAATTTGTTCCTTAAATAACTGCCGTTTCCATTTAGGAACCAGGGTTCCCGCACTCAAAAATATTTAGGTTTAAATTTTACATTTATGAATTGGAACTATATATAAAAAGTATGAACATGGTTAAATATGGCTAGCAATATTCACTGAAACATCATTTTCATAAATTCCCGTTTTTTACTGGTTTTAATTATGACTGACTGACATGCATCACATTGAGTTTGTTTGTTAAAACTGTGTAATCCAAATGGATGGAAATTTTATATAAGTTCAAAGGCATACATTTAGACCTAAATATTTTTTCGGACATGAAACATTGTCATTAAAACTAATAAAATCTTAAAAGTTCAAGGGAAATATGAATATGTTGTTTCTGTTAAACAGAAAAACAACATTACAGGCGAGTGATTAATGGCAGAACTGTTTTTCCTTCAAGGCGTCGACGGCGACCCTGACCCCGTATGGAGATAATGATGTGTTTGTACCTTGTACCACTGGATGGAGGGATGATCCACACTCCTGATGTATCTCCTCAGAGGACAGGCGAGGACATCGTTCACACCGGCACGGATGCTCTGCAAACCCCTAACCGGTCGCTTACAGTCTCCAGACGTCATCTCGCTCACCACCAGCACTGCGGCCTGTCTGTAGCACTGACTCGGAGTCCTGAAGACGACACACAGGTGTTTATAATGAGACTGTCTGTAACACTGACTCGGAGTCCTGAAGACGACACACAGGCGTTTATAATGAGACTGTCTGTAACACTGACTCGGAGTCCTGAAGACGACACACAGGCGTTTATAATGAGACTGTCTGTAACACTGACTCGGAGTCCTGAAGACGACACACAGGCGTTTATAATGAGACTGTTTGTAGCACTGACTTACACTAGATAGTGTTACATTAAGCACCAACACTATCTACTGTAAATGATAAATCCCGCTTGACATTTGTGCTGACTACTGTATACAAGCCACCATTCAGACTTTAGCAAAGAATTTGCTGATTTTTTATCCAAGTTAGTACTGTCTGCAGATTCAGTGGTAATTGTTGATAATTCTAATATACATGTAGATAACAAAGCCTCTGGATTACAGTTGATAATACCTAGAATATCAAAATCGACTGCTGGATCCTTTTCCTATTTAGCACCTAAACTCTGGAACAGTCTTCCTAACATTGTCCAGGAAGCAGACACACTGTCAGTTTAAATCTAGACTAAAAACACATCATGATGTCACATCAATCACGCATGATGTAGTCAGCCGGATCCAGGCTGTATCCAGATCAGATGGAGGACCTGGACCTAGACATGACCACAACGCATTAAGTAGTCAGCCGGATCCGGGCCCTATCCAGATCAGATGGAGGACCTAGACATGACCACAACACATGAAGTAGTCAGCCGGATCCAGGCCCTATCCAGATCAGATGGAGGACCTGGACCTAGACATGACCACAACACATGATGTAGTCAGCCGGATCCGGGCCCTATCCAGATCAGATGGAGGACCTAGACATGACCATAACACATGATGATCTAGGTCCAGACATGACCACAACACATGATGTAGTCAGCCGGATCCGGGCCGTATCCAGATCAGATGGAGGACCTGCGTCTAGACACGACCACAACACATGATGTAGTCAGCCGGATACGAGCCGTATCCAGATCAGATGCAGGACCTGCACCTAGACATGACCACAACACATGATGTAGTCAGCTGGATCCGAGCCGGATCCAGATCAGATGCAGGACCTGCGCCTAGACACGACCACAACACATGATGTAGTCAGCCGGATCCGAGCCGTATCCAGATCAGATGGAGGACCTGGACCTAGACACGACCACAACACATGATGTAGTCAGCCGGATCCGAGCCGTATCCAGATCAGATGGAGGACCTGCGTCTAAACACGACCACAACACATGATGTAGTCAGCCGGATCCGAGCCGTATCCAGATCAGATGCAGGACCTCCGCCTAGACACGACCACAACACATGATGTAGTCAGCTGGATCCGAGCCGGATCCAGATCAGATGCAGGACCTGCGCCTAGACACGACCACAACACATGATGTAGTCAGCCGGATCCGAGCCGTATCCAGATCAGATGCAGGACCTGCGCCTAGACACGACCACAACACATGATGTAGTCAGCCAGATCCGAGCCGTATCCAGATCAGATGCAGGACCTGCGCCTAGACACGACCACAACACATGATGTAGTCAGCCGGATCCGAGCCGTATCCAGATCAGATGGAGGACCTGCGCCTAGACATGACCACAACACATGATGTAGTCAGCCGGATCCGGGCCGTATCCAGATCAGATGGAGGACCTAGACCTAGACACGACCACAACACATGATGTAGTCAGCCAGATCCGAGCCGGATCCAGATCAGATGCAGGACCTGCGCCTAGACACGACCACAACACATGATGTAGTCAGCCGGATCCGAGCCGTATCCAGATCAGATGGAGGACCTGCGCCTAGACACGACCACAACACATGATGTAGTCAGCCGGATCCGAGCCGTATCCAGATCAGACGCAGGACCTGCGCCTAGACACGACCACAACACATGATGTAGTCAGCCGGATCCGAGCCGTATCCAGATCAGATGGAGGACCTGGGCCTAGACACGACCACAACACATGATGTAGTCAGCCGGATCCGGGCCGTATCCAGATCAGATGGAGGACCTAGACCTAGACACGACCACAACACATGACGTAGTCAGCTGGATCCGGGCCGTATCCAGATCAGATGGAGGACCTAGACCTAGACACGACCACAACACATGATGTAGTCAGCCGGATCCGAGCCGTATCCAGATCAGATGCAGGACCTGCGCCTAGACACGACCACAACACATGATGTAGTCAGCCGGATCCGAGCCGTATCCAGATCAGACGCAGGACCTGCGCCTAGACACGACCACAACACATGATGTAGTCAGCCGGATCCGAGCCGTATCCAGATCAGATGGAGGACCTGGGCCTAGACACGACCACAACACATGATGTAGTCAGCCGGATCCGGGCCGTATCCAGATCAGATGGAGGACCTAGACCTAGACACGACCACAACACATGACGTAGTCAGCCGGATCCGAGCCGTATCCAGATCAGATGCAGGACCTGCGCCTAGACACGACCACAACACATGATGTAGTCAGCCGGATCCGAGCCGTATCCAGATCAGATGGAGGACCTAGACCTAGACACGACCACAACACATGATGTAGTCAGCCGGATCCGGGCCGTATCCAGATCAGATGGAGGACCTAGACCTAGACATGACCACAACACATGATGTAGTCAGCCGGATCCGAGTCGGATCCAGATCAGATGGAGGACCTGCGTCTAGACACGACCACAACGCATGATGTAGTCAGCCGTTATGATGTAGTTACTTTACAAGAAAGCTACCCCGCCCTCGCGCGTCACTCACCGGCGAAAGGAGAAAAGAGTGTTTTAGTCCCGCCGAGGCCGGACCAACCTCCATTTCTCAGTCCCCTCTTAAGTTCAGGCGACTGGAAATATCAATATTGCAGTAAACGAGCCTGTTATAATACATGCACGCCTGCAAACAAACGCCGACACAGAACATGACGCTCTCTTCAGCTCGCGCTAACTGAAAGCTTATGTGTTTTCCCCCTGTGGCTCAGTGGCGAAATCTTAGGCTTTCGCGCCAGAGACCCATGTTCGACTCCTGGCTCTGGCGGCAGATCAAAATTATGCTGTTTGCTTCTCCGAGCTCGCGGCCAGCTTCTTACATACAGAAAGCGAACCCGCCTCTCGCATCCTCCCGCTCTCAGGATGGTGTTCGAGTATTTATGAGCATCTAAACATATGAGCCTTCAAAGCATTTCGCTCTGTCAGTCCCCTTAAGAAGGCGACTGCAGATGTGTATTTTGCAGCCAACGAGCACGTTGTACAACCCGCTCGCCTGCACCCAAACACCGTTTCTACGGCAACCCAGAGAAATCTCATTAGAGTACAATTCTGGTTATCCGGCTCACGCCGATGGTGTCTTGAGTGTAGAAAATGTCCCAGCCTCCCAGTGTTCACCCCTACACACAAGCACGATTCCCCCTGTGTCATTCACTCATGCAGAGCCCACTCTAGAGCTGGCATATGCCGCTCGAGTGTTGAATGTAGGAAATGTGCTCACAAAACAGTGCCCACACCTACACACTGCCCGCTCTGCTACACTTTTATCCCAGGGGACAAAACCTATAAAGCCGACACACTCCGGCTATGTGTAAGTCTTGTGTCCGCCCGTGAGCTCCCACGCTTACTGATAAACACAACACATCCGCTTTGTCAGTCCCCTTAAGAAAGGCTACTGCAGAAGTTTTTTTTTGGCAGCCAACGAGCCGGAAATACTACCCGCTCGCCTGCACGCAACCGCCGTTTTCACGATGACCCAGAGAAATCTCAAAAGGAGTGTAATGCCTGGGTATCTGGCTCACGCCGTTGGTGTTTTAAGTGTAGAAAATGTGCCCACGTCTCAGTGTTCACCCCTACACACAAGCACGATAACCCCCGTGTCTCTCACAGAGCCCACTCTCATAAGGCTGGCAAATGCCGCTCGAATGTTAAATGTAGGAAATGTGCCCACGAACGGTGAGGAAAGACCTTTTCTCCCAAGCCGGTGGATCAATTTGGCATCCCCATCCAGAGCACTGGTCTCTGCATGCGTGGATAATCAATGGATACCCGTTGCTTTGCCAGAAGGGATCGTGAACACGATCACGCAGTCTAGAGCTCCTTCTATGAGAAGACTCTACGCGTCTAAATGGTCAGTGTTCTCCAAATGGTGCGCTACTAAGAGCCTGGATCCACGCACGTGTGGGGTTTCGTGGGTGCTTTCCTTCCTTCAAGAGCTGTTGGACAAGGGCAGGTCCCCTTCCACGCTCAAAGTGTACGTTGCGGCTATTGCAGCGTTCGCAGAGTCGACGCGCAGCCGTGCTATAGGAAGGAACGAGCTCATCATCCGCTTCCTTAGAGGAGCCAGGAGGATGAACCCCCCGCGGCCCCCCTCGGTTCCTATTTGGGATCCTTCTTTGGTCCTAGAGGCCCTGAAAGCGTTTCCCTTTGAACCGTTAGAATCCGTGGATCTGAAATACCTCTCGCTCAAGACCGTTTTCTGATAGCCCTGTCTTCAGTAAAACGTGTGGGGGATCTACACACGCTGTTAGCCCCGCATGTCTTCTTCTTCTAGAGAGAACCGAGGTTACGTTAGGTAACCGAGTACGTTTTGATTGATTCACTTCCGTTGTAAAGATCATTAGTTATAACTTATAGCGGCCGCAGACACACACCATTCTAACAGAAAACCCTTAATGCGCTCCCGCCACTCATTCACACAACAACAGTGCCTGTGGCTCGGGAACACACACATTAATTCATTGCCTTCTGTGTGTGTGTGTGTGTGTGTGTGAGAGAGAGTGAGTGAGTGAGTGAGGGTGCGCGTGCGTGCGTGCGAGAGAGAGAGAGAGAGAGAGAGAGAGAGAGAGAGAGAGAGTGTGAGTGAGTGAGCGTGCGTGTGTGTGTGTGTGTGTGTGTGTGTGTGTGTGTGTGTGTGTGTGTGTGTGTGTGTGTGTGTGAGTGAGAGAGAGAGAGAGAGAGAGAGAGAGAGAGAGAGAGAGAGAGAGAGAGAGAGAGAGAGAGAGAGAGAGAGAGAGAGAGAGAGAGTGCGTGTGTTGGGGCTGTCACGATTCCTTGATTAAACACACACACACACACACACACACACACACACACACACACACACACACACACACACACACACACACACACACACACACACACACACACACACACACACACACACACACACACACACACACACACACACACACACACACACACACACACACACACACACGAAGGCAGTATGGAAGGCAATGAACTAATGCTGTCCTCTGCTGACAGTTTCAGCTCAATTCATTTATCTAGATCAATATTTGTTAATCTTTATTTTATTTAGCTCATCAGTAACTCCACAGTTAGAGAGAATCCAGAGTCATATTACACTGGACGTCTTTAAAAAGGGAACTGGATGCATTAAGGTACACAAAAGAAAATGGGTTGGAAAAAAAATTATATAAAAATAAAAAACACATGAAACAATAACATAAATAAATAAATAAATAAACAACTCAGTACAAAACACAATTATAATATAAAATGTATAAATAAAAATAAATAAACTAATATGTAAATAAAACAAATACATTAAGTATTTAAAAATTAATAAATTTAAATAACTATAAATACATAAATAATATAAAAATAAAATACCAAATGAAACAAAATAAATAAAATAAAAATAAAAAAATGAAAAAATAACTAATTAAAAACTCAGTACAAAATATAAACAATATAAAACTGTATAAATCAAAATAAACAAAATAATAAAATAAATAAACAAACAAATAAATAAATAAATAAGAAAAAAGTAAGCACAATCACCCTTCAACTTGAGACTTGTTTGATATCTTGTTCACGGACTCATTATTCCATTTCTGTTCATCAAATTCCTGTGAAATTTGTTTAGATTATGTCTCAGTTGTTGTTCATACTAATATTTACACGTACATTTTTTTTAATTTAACTAGACGAGGCAGTTTGGGGTGTGAGTGTGTGCAGTGTACGTTGTAGAACAAAATGTTAAAGTATCGTCATGTTATGTTTAGGCTTTATTTTACTCAGAAACTGAGAAACCCCACAGGTAAACTGTAAGGATCCAGCAGTGAATAAGTTTGTCCCAGATTCTGTGGTCATACTCGATTCATATGAACAAGAGCTTCCAGCATATTTGATCTCTACTTTACACAGAAGAACAGCTAAGCACTGCATCTGCCTTACACTTTTACTCTCTATATTCACCATTATGCAAATCAGCATGTTTCTGAGCTGACAGTAAGTGTGTGTGTGTATTGTCTAAAGGTCAACATCTGCTCAACACGACACTGGTTTGCTCTTCTCACCATCCTGGAAACTTCACACATAGTTCCTGATCTTTCCGTCCATTAATTTCTTCGGTCAACAGAGCGAGTCTCTGGAAAACACAGAGCTGCAGTGGAAAACATCTCAACGTTCTAGCGCTGGAAATAGGCTAGCTCTTCAAGCTCAATGACACGTCTTGCGTGGGAAGCCCATCACCCCGAGTTCAGACTCACCACATCCTCTGCTCAAGCTCTTTTATAAAAACCTTTCACTACCAAACCAGGACCACGTGACAATAAACCTCATCCTGTAGCCTATTTTAGTTCAGTTACCCCGAAATTCAATATATGTGGACAAAAATCCCCTGTACGAGTTTCTGTCTTATATTTCTATAAATGCTGTAGTTAGGCAATATCACATGATCAAGCGTGCTGTTCTTCTGAATATATATATATATATATATATATATATATCACGACTGCAGTTCAACAAACAAGAAGTTAATACAGTGGGTTACATTTTAAACACAATATTGTCTGTTTTTGAACTATTTTGCCAATGAAAAGAAGTCAAGTCACCTTTATTTGTATAAGGCTTTACATACTGACGATGAAGAAAACACTTTCTGCCAGTGAAATGGCTTGGTGCCTCCTATGAGGCATTATCATTAAACATGTAGAATTACCTTTAAAAATCAGGAGGAAGCCGTTCATACCTGAGCAAACACACGTATGTTCCCTGGCTCTCCATGCTGATGTTGGGGAACCACAGAGACGTTCCTGAGAGCAAGACGTTCTGCTGCCCGTCTGAGATCTCCGAGCCCGTTCTCTCCTCAAACCACGTCACGTTATACGGCGTTTCTGCAGGAAACAGATTCTGCAACGGACACTCCAACAGCGGAGACTCCCCGGGGATCGCAAACGTACGCTCATACACAGGTCCGTAGTCCACGCAGGATTCTGTAGAAGAGAACATGATGAAGACTGAACAAATATAGAGAATCTACAAGAATAATAATACATGAGCTGGTGAACAAGAAACTAAACAAGACACACTGCAAAAACACACAACGAGTCCTAACCAGACGACACGCCAGAAAAGGAATCTTTCCCATTTTAACCAGAGGTTTTATATTTTAGAAACGGTTTCTATTTTTCTGCAACGTCACGGCTGGAACAACAACACAAAGTATGGCAATGATAATCTCAGGTAATGTTGGATATTGTTGTCCTATTGTTAGTTTAATTGCTTCTATTGCTGTCCTCATTTGTAAGTCGCTTTGGACAAAAGCGTCTGCTAAATGATTAAATGTAAATTTAAATGTAAATGTTTATGTGCTTTATTTAATGTTAAAAATGTGTAATGTGACTTTTAATCTCATTTAGTGCTCCAGCTTTGCAGCCGTACTAAAAGCTCATACTTCACCTCAGATCTTCAAATTAAACTACTGGAAAAGAAAGCTGAAACTGAACGGCTGCGTTCAGAGAAAAGTGCAGATCTCCAGAACAGGGCGTGGCTTCCTCTGATTGACAGACAGACAGACAGACAGACAGACAGACAGACAGACAGACAGACAGACAGACAGACAGACAGACAGACAGACAGACAGACAGACAGACAGACAGGCTACCCCCCCCCCCACCCCCCACCCCCCATAAAGTTAACAATGGAAACTGATGCAACTTCTTACCTGAACCTAAAGGTTCCTTATTTGATATTACACCACATTCGGTTGCCCGAAGTAAAGCGGCCAGAAAAACAAGGGACAACCGACCCATATCTGCAGAGAAAGACAGTTAAGAGAGTTAAGAATCAATAACCACAGGAATAAATGTGTGTGTGACATTCAGAACTAAACTACTGAATCTGAACTGAGATAGCAAGCAGAATTCAGAATTATATTTTCATATTTGAATTTAAGAAATGAGGAATTCAAAGAAACATGTTATCATACACACAACGCATTTAGATTTAGAATATTACAGTAGATATTAATAATCTAAAATAATTAAATTAATTATATATATATATATATATCGCCTTCTGTCACGATTTTAAACTTCACTGTTATTTGCAGGTTTTCCTGTATATAATATTGGAGAACTCTATAAATAATATTCAGGCTTTTATGACTTTGTTAGTCATGTTTAATGATCTTTGAACCTCATGTTTACTGGAAGTCAACAGTGTTTGAGACACAAACTCAAAGTTCAACCCTGATCCAGGCCAGAAAAACATTTGTGTGATATTTTCTTCACTTTATTTATAAAATGTACTGTATATTCTCGATACAAATAAATGTCAAAATGAGACATACACAAAATTAATTAAATACAGATGTGGGAATTAAATGCACACTTATTTTACACAATATTTACTCAATTTACAAACATTTTAAAACTGAAATATTGTACATTATGTATCATATCTGTACACACTGGTTCTGATTCCTACTCTCGCTTCTCTCTTCTTCGGGAACACCCATGAGAAGTGCTGACTCGAGCCGATCCTGTCGACTGGATAGAACTGAGCTGTCATTCTTGCACAAGAGTCTTCGATCTTTACAAGAGGAGACATTTCTGAGGAACTTAAGCTGCTTGCTCAGCGAAAAAACTGGGAATTTGAGGAATGAAAGTAAGAGAAAAAGGGAACACGCTGAAATTAAACAGGATCTAAGACAGCCTAAATTAACCCTGTTCTTAACCTCATTCATGTGTCTCGTGGACTGCGAAACATTTACTTCTCCATTAGTAAATAGTTTTTAATGGGCGATGATGTCCACCGGTTCCAGATTTAATGACCACTGTCCTTTTATGACCCTGATTAAACACCCTTCATATTAAAACCAGCCTGCCAAGCAAATCATTTTAAAGGGATTTTTCATTTTAAAAGGATTTTGAAAATATTTGTCCACACAATAAAATACAGTTTTGTTCTGTTTTGTTTTGTTCATTTCAGTTCAAAATATCTTCTTTAAATGATGACAATATTATTATTTTTGGGTGAAAATCTCAATTTTCTCCTGAAATAACCATATATGGAGCTTCCAAAGCAGAGTTTTACTTTCATTTCCATATGCATATTCCCATCCACATGAAACCATGTTTAACAGTACAAGACATTAGGAAAATATTAGTTTAGAGACTATAAATGTCATTTGAGCCGTTAGGTTACATTACTTAATATCATTTTGTAACCTTATCTTATTTTAGAATAAATATATCAAAACATCCCTAAAAGCAAAATCGTATAAAATAGGAGAAGAGTTATTCTCATTTCTTTCCACTGGCCAAATAGTATGTTTAATTGTTTTAAACAAATAAAATGTATGCATGTTTGCCAGTAAGGTCACTCTAAAAAATGCTGGATTGTTTCAAACCAAATTTGAGTCAAATATGGAATAACCCAACCATTTTATTAAAAGATTTAACCCAACGGCTGGATTTGTCCATATTTAACCCAAATTTGGGTTGAAACAACCCAGCATTTTTTTTTTTTTTTTTACATATGTTTTAGGGTGGTTATATATTTTTAATGGAAACATATAAGCATGTTTTTCAGTGAAAAAACAATTGTCTGACATTATAAAAAAAAAAAATAAAAAAAAAAATCGTACTGTTTCCTTTAAATTCTATGCTTCAAATACAGTGGTTTAGTTCATGATGTTGTGATGAAGATCACAGAATGACAGTTCGAACACCGAACGATCACTGTTCTCTCTGATCATGAGTTCTGTTTAGTTTAAAGAGGAATTATCATGTGCCTATAGCTCTCATTCCAACATTAAAACTATACTACGTGTCAGAGGAAAAGTGCTCAAAAGCAGCACATTCATCTAAATTCATAACATTTTTGTTTAACTTCTGGATAGTGGCCATGTAATTTCAGTGCTTACTCCATTAATGAGAGTGGAATATTTCATCTAAATGTGTATATTAATAAAATCATTCTGTTTCTTCATTACTTCTCTCACTCCAGTAAAAGAGTGCGCTTATTTACGCTCAGTTTATTTATTTTTTTATAAATCCTGATATGTGAATGGAAAATTGCTTACACACATTTCAATGTCTTTTTTGTGAGTACGCAACATGTATACATCACGCCTCTGGCCTAAAAACACCCTGTGACTCTTAAAGGCGTGTTGCATAATTTTGGGTTGATTCACATAAATATTTGCAATCCAGTTTAACCATTTCTGCTAAGAACTGGAAAAAATAAAGAAGAACAGATCTATTGACTGCTGATGGATGATCAGAATGAACCATGAACCTGACTGTCAAGTCCAGTGAAAGTGTGGGTGGCACTGGATTTAAGAAATTACAATGAAGTTGACCTGGGAAAACTCATTCCAACATGCCACATCATTGTAATAATAGTTCAACAACTTCCTGACAGGGTGAAGCACAAGTTAACATGCACTTTACAGTATTTCCATCGGAGAGAAAAGTGCTCAAGAGTTCCCACAAGCACAGAAATATGCGTTATCGCCTGAAGGCTCGGGTCTGGTTCAGTCCGAACACGCATGAGAACAAGCATGAGAACACGCATGCATGACATCACGCACGACAACACGAATGACATCACGCATGAGAACACGAATGACATCACGCACGACAACACAAATGACATCACGCATGAGGACACGCATGAGAACACGAATGAGGACACGAATGAGGACACGCAGGAGAACACGAATGAGAACACGCAGGAGAACACGAATGAGGACACGAATGAGAACACGAATGAGAACACGCATGACATCCAATCCAACTTTATTTGTTAAGCACTTTAAAACAACCAAAATTGACCAAAGTGCTGTACAGGAAAATAAATAAGAAAAAATGTAAAACATAACAGCTCACATCACGCATGAGAACACGCATGACATCACGCATGAGAAAACGCATGACATCACGCATGAGAAAACGCATGACATCACGCATGAGAACACGCATGACATCACGCATGACATCACGCATGACATCACGCATGAGAAAACGCATGAGAAAACGCATGACATGACGCATGACATCACGCATGACATCACGCATGAGAACACGCATGACATCACGCATGAGGACACGCATGAGAATAAACAGGAGAACACACAGGAGAACACGCAGGAGAACACGCATGAGGACACGCATGAGGACACGCATGACATCACGCATGAGGACACGCATGAGAATAAACAGGAGAACACACAGGAGAACACGCAGGAGAACACGCATGACATCACGCATGAGGACACGCATGAGAATAAACAGGAGAACACGCAGGAGAACACGCAGGAGAACACGCATGAGGACACGCATGAGAACAAACAGGAGAACACGCAGGAGAACACGCAGGAGAACATGAATGAGAACACGCATGACATCCAATCCAATCCAATCCAAAACTTTATTTGTTAAGCACTTTAAAACAACCAAAGTTGACCAAAGTGCTGTACAGGAAAATAAAAAATAAAAAACATAACAGCTCACATCACGCATGAGGACACACATGACATCACGCATGAGGACACGCATGAGGACACGCAGGAGGACACGCAGGAGGACACGCAGGAGGACACGCAGGAGGACACGCAGGAGGACACGCAGGAGGACACGCAGGAGGACACGCAGGAGGACACGCATGAGAACACGCATGAGGACACGCAGGAGGACACGCAGGAGGACACGCAGGAGGACACGCAGGAGGACACGCAGGAGGACACGCATGAGAACACGCATGAGGACACGCAGGAGGACACGCAGGAGGACACGCAGGAGGACACGCATGAGGACACGCAGGAGGACACGCATGAGAACACGCATGAGAACACGCATGAGGACACGCATGAGGACACGCATGAGGACACGCAGGAGGACACGCAGGAGGACACGCAGGAGGACACGCATGAGATCACGCATTAGAACACGCATGACATCACACATTAGAACACAAATGACATCACGCATGAGAACACGCATGACATCACGCATGAGAACACGCATGACATCACACATTAGAACACGCATGACATCACGCATGAGAACACGCATGACATCATGCATGACATCATGCATGACATCACGCATGAGAACACGCATGAGGACACGCATGAGAACAAACAGGAGAACACACATGACATCACGCATGAGAACACGCATGAGAACAAACAGGAGAACACGCAGGAGAACATGAATGAGAACACGCATGACATCCAATCCAATCCAATCCAAAACTTTATTTGTTAAGCACTTTAAAACAACCAAAGTTGACCAAAGTGCTGTACAGGAAAATAAAAAATAAAAAATAAAAAACATAACAGCTCACATCACGCATGAGGACACACATGACATCACGCATGAGGACACGCATGAGAACACGCATGAGGACACGCATGAGAACATGCATGAGAACACGCATGAGGACACGCATGAGGACACGCATGACATCACGCATGAGGACACGCATGAGAACATGCATGAGAACACGCATGAGGACACGCATGAGGACACGCAGGAGGACACGCAGGAGGACACGCATGAGGACACGCATGACACCACGCATGAGGACACGCATGAGAACACGCATGAGGACACGCAGGAGGACACGCAGGAGGACACGCATGAGGACACGCATGAGGACACGCATGACACCACGCATGAGGACACGCATGAGAACACGCATGAGGACACGCAGGAGGACACGCAGGAGGACACGCATGAGAACACGCTGTACAGGCAAACTCGCTTACATTACGCCATCTTCACATTACACATGGGTTTTTCTATAAAACAGGCCTTTTACAGCTTGTATTGGTGTTTTCAAAAAGTATTTGCTGCAAGATTCGAAACTTTCTGTCAAGCCATTTAAACCAAAGGCTAAATAATTAAACAAATAAATAAACAAATAAATAAATAAACAAATAAATAAATAAATAAACAAATAAATAAATAAACAAATAAATAAACGTGAATATAAAATATGAGTGTAAAATGATTTGTTGATCGGATGAATGATGGAAAGCCTTTATCCAGGCTTTAGTGTGGTCAGGGTTATTTACACCAGTCGCTTTTTCATTTGATGGTTCTGGTAATAATAAAGTTAAAACAACATTAAATTAAATGATGAAATGATATGAGAATTTAAAAAAAATGAATGTGTATGATATGAGGTGTATATATAAGACCACTGATGATGACTTCAAAACCACACTTCAAAATGAGTTCTTTCCAGAACATCTGTGCTGAGTCAATTTAATAACTAGCGCCAGGAAAATACTGTACAAACTAATAAAACACTGTCAAAGCCAGGAATCAGCGGTGACCGGACGCTTCATTTACACCAGTCTGCGCTTATATTCCACATCATCTTAAAGATCTAGAACTAGCATGCTAAATGTAATGCAATAATGCAAATTTGTCTCTATTTTAATTCTTTCATGCAACTAAAATCACAAGCATTTGAGCAGCACGTGTTTCAAAGCCTCCCATGATGATCCTCACAAAGAAGAAGCTCAAATACAAAGTTTACATTTGTTTAAATTCGACTTTTTCTTTGAGTCACTACATAATTCCCATAACTGCATATGTGATGTTTTCTTATGGGTTTACTGTTATTCTAAAATGTCGGAAAAGGTCATAAAAATAATAATGAGTAAGAGTGTCCAAACTTCTAAGAGCCTGATTTTTCCATGTCTAAAAACAGACAGGAACATGACATTCATTCATCGAGTTAAATGGTAGGCAAGGATTTTTCCTCACCGCATGTTTACAGAGGAAATGTGGGAAATGTTCTCATCAACTAACCCACACACAGAAGTTAAAGCATGGATATAAATGAATGAGCCAGAACATTTTCTGAAGTGAGGAATCTTACCTACAGTCCTTCTTCCCAAGACAACATGATTCCCTCAGTAAATCGCGCTTTATACTCCAGTCATGTACATTAGTTTGTCTTTAAGAGACAGCTTTACGTGTTCATCGGAGCCTAACGAACCCGTATATCTCTGTGTGTGAGTGTGTCAGATCTGTCGTGCCACTTCTCCAAATCCACAGGAAAAGCAGGTTTTGCAATATCCTCTAAGGTTTGGGAAGCTTCCTCTCCAAGAGTTGCGCAATGAGAGGCGGAGAGAAAGAGCTCACTGAAACTTAATCATTTTATCACGCTGACTAAAACTGCTTCTTTTTAAACGATCTAACAATGTTTCTTCGGTTGAGGTAGTGAAGTAAACTTGAGCCTGATCCCAGTCAGAGAATGAGCATGCGCAGTTACAGCCGGAGTCCTGCAGGGGGCAGAAGAAGAGTTCAGTTCAGTGGCAAACCTGAAACCTTTATTGCTCTTTTTCTATTACATCATTTATTGCTAAAGCCATGAGACGCTGAACAGAGTCAAATACAGCGAACAATATAAAATACAATGAACAATAGTGCAAAAAAAATTAAGAAGCGAACATTTTACATTTACATTTCTGCCAAATGCATAAAAATGGTCACTTCATTTGTTTATATTAAAATACTGTGAATATAAACTATAAAATACAGCAAACAGTAGAGCAAATAAACAAGTAATATAAACAGACGAAGAAGTGAACAATAAAATGTGCAATAAAACAAAAATGCAATTAACAAAAGGGAATATTGGAAGTAAGTAATATTAATGAAACAGACTATTAAAAAAGATGAAGTAAATCTAAAGCATAAATTTGGCATGTTAAATTAGTTTTTTTAAGAAATCAAAATCAAAATAGAAATTTGTTTCAGGAGCAAAAATAAGAGGAAAAGAATTTAGATTCCAGATCATATATGAAGTTTGAGTTAAGATTTTGCAGACACACAAATTATAATAGTAGAAGAAGAAAATCTGAACAAACAGTTTATCCAGGATTATCCCATGCCGGATCCTCTGTGGATTAAACTATGAACTGTGTGAGGATTCGAGCTGTTATTATTCAGTGTTAATGTAAGAACTGATGTTCTTGACTGACTTTATTCCCTCTTGAGGAGTCTGTAGACTAACTCTCTGTTCTGTTTATATCGTGATCATCAGGGACTCATCAGATCCTGTCGCTCGAGAAGGCCTGGGAAACAACCTCCCGTTTCGTGTTGTTATATAATATAGGAATAAACACTTTCCCTCCATCTTTCTTCTGCAGGGACTTTGTTCATTCCCACGAGTCCTCTCTGTGTCCGGACCATAGCTAACCCACGGAGGGAAACACTGCCTCTCATGTGTTCTCGTGTTTGTGTTGTTTCTACTTTTATTCAAGCAATAAGTCATAATCCAGCTAAACAGAACATTTAGCTAACGTTTCCATTAGGTTATAAAAACATTATTGCTGAATTTTCAGGTTTTTTGTAAACATTTTTAAATGTTTTTTCCTGGTTATGTGAACATTAAGGGAAACATTCCAGTGAATCATTCGGCAAACATGGAATGTTCTCTGAACGTTCTGAAACAAGTAGTAACATGTAAAAACGCTCCATGAACAATGTATAAATAATGCTTTTGCACAAATGTTTTGAGAACATTATTAAGGACCAGATAACTTTGAATGAATGTTCTCTTAACGTTACTGGGAGAACCTTTGTTCATAACTTTGAGAGAAACTTACCAGAACGTTCCCTGTTCGCTGGGAAGAGAAATAAACTCCTTCACCGAGTCCATCAGCGCTTTATAATATAATATCATGCGCCTCTTTTGAGTTTGGAAAAAAAATAGAGGTAATAAGAAGAAATACGATATGGTTCTATTTCTAGGAATTCTATTCTCAAATGTAAGTAAATGAGTATCATTGATTAAGTGACTGTACATCCGGTCAGATGTTGTTCAGATCATATTAAATCAGATTCAGTTCTGATAAAACACACCAAACACAGACTCATTCTCACATCTTCATCTTCATTCACATTATCATGCTGATTCAGTTTGCATTAAATTAGAGAGGAATGCCAAATACAAATGTTTTTCCATGTCGACCGCAAACATAAACTGGTTCTGGCCACTAGAGTGTGCTGTCTTTCTTCTGTTTTTGCTCACTGTGTTCTTGTCTTGCTCAGGACACACCGCTTGTGATGTAAATCAAATGAATCAGAAGAAAAACTAGATCAGAAAGCGGCAGTATCTGCTCAAAGAAAGGGATAAAACTTTACTCTGATCTCGTGTCTTTTTGTGCTTGTTTTCAGTCTCTATAGTATAAGAATGTTAAACGATGGAAAGTTTATGCACACAAGCATTGTATAAAAAGTGTTTCTTTTCAAACAAGAAGAGCCCTAAGAATTCAGAGAGGCTTTTACAGGATAAGAAGGGTATATATCCATACATTTATATTAATACTCCAAATTTTATTGAACAAGTGCAACATTTAAACCTCTCAGAACTTCATCAGGCAAAACAATTGATACTTGATCAATATATGATCAATATATCAATATATCTATAGTGTTGTTTCAACGTAAAGGCTTCGTAAAAACTCACACACCAAAGATTAATAAACAGGAACTGGCTTTACTAATAAACTCAATAATAACAACAACGTGTAAACGTAAAGAGAACCGACAACAGAATATAACAGGGGATATTAGAGTAAATGAGGAATAAATCACGACCATGTGAACGTGATGAATAACAAATGAGTTGCCATAGAAACAAACGAGTACTAATACAGACATGACAGAAACTGAACTAAACTGAACATAACCGTGACGAGTGTATGATTGCAGGAAAAATAAATATGTTTGTATTGAACATTGGTGGAGCAACAGATTTTGGGTGAAAATAAATCATAAAAGTGGTTTATTTTGTTTAAAAATCGAATAAATGTATAAAGTTCCAAGGGGGTCTTTTACTGCACAGACTCACAGTATTGATACTAATACTTTAGCTATAGTTTTTAATAATGTCTAAGGTAATACTTGTTCAAAACAATCACTTAAGCAAAGTTTGTACTATTTTCTGTTTATTTTGATAAAAAAAAAAAAAAATTTGTTCATTAAATAAACTGCCATTAAAATATGTTGATATAAACATATATTTTAAAAATACAGAAACAAAATTATTTAAAAAAGTAAAGATTCTGAAAGCAATGAAGGAGATCCTATAATAATTTAATATAGATTTACAGTAGTAACAATAAATTATATTTTATTATAATAGAGGCTTTCGTTCGGCCCACAGTACCGAAACAGCTCTGCTCAGGGTGACGAATGACCTTCTTATGGCAGTTGATTCAGGATCATCATCACTGCTCATTCTCCTCGACCTAACAGCAGCATTCGACACAGTGGACCATACCATCCTCCGGGACCGCCTCCACAACACAGTTGGACTGTCAGGAACAGCACTGCAGTGGTTTCAGTCCTACCT
Source organism: Rutilus rutilus (assembly GCF_951802725.1). Taxonomy (NCBI): domain Eukaryota; kingdom Metazoa; phylum Chordata; class Actinopteri; order Cypriniformes; family Leuciscidae; genus Rutilus; species Rutilus rutilus. The sequence goes on from NC_140215.1 coordinate 96,078, forward strand.
TTCTGGCAGGACAGAGCGTGTAATACTGGGAGAATGTGAGTCCAGGCTGCTCCCTGTTACATGTGGTGTTCCGCAGGGGTCGGTTCTTGGCCCAATCTTATTCATTCTTTACATGCTTCCCTTCGGTTCTATCATCAGCAGACATGGACTATCCTTCCATTGTTATGCTGACGACATGCAACTTTATATCAAAACTGCCCCAAGCCCCTCCATAGCCCTGTCACGACTCACCACATGTCTTGAGGAGATAAAGGCATGGATGAAAAGCAACTTCCTCCAGCTGAACTCTAGTAAAACTGAGGCACTACTTGTTGGCACCCCTCATCAGATCCGCTCCTCTCCCATATCTCAGTTCATCTTTGACGGCCAGGTCATCACTTTCTCCTCCTCAGTCTTAAACCTGGGGGTTCGGTTTGACCCGCAGCTGACCTTCAATGACCATATTAAACACATTTGCAAAACCTCCTTCCACCATCTTCGAAACATCTCCAAACTCCATCCCCTTTTAACTCTTCCAGATGCAGAGAAACTTGTTCATGCCTTTATTTCCACCAGGCTGGACTACTGCAACGGACTCTTCATTGGGATTTCTGGCAGAAATATCCAGAAGTTACAATACATCCAGAATAGCGCTGCCAGAGTCCTAATGAGAGTCAGAAAGTATGATCACATAACTCCCATTCTACACTCACTGCACTGGCTCCCTGTTTCATTCCGGATTGACTACAAAATCCTCCTGCTCACACAAAAATGTATCACCGGACATGCACCACCATATCTACAAGAACTCATCACCTTGAAATCCTCCCCCCGCACCCTCAGATCATCAGGCCACTTGCTTCTTCAGGTCCCCACCACCAGGCTTCGTACCATGGGGGACCGAGCTTTCTGTTGTCACGGTTTATGAATTCACTGTCTCCTTTCGTCTCGTCTTGCATTGTGTGTGTGTGTGCATGTGGGCGGGGTCGCTGATCAGCACACCAGCTGTGTCTGATCAGCGCACCAGCTGCAGCTGATCAGCTAACCCTACTTAGTCCCTCTGTTTTCACCTTGTCTTTGTCAGAGCGTTGTGGATGTTCCCGTGTGTGTTCCTGTCTGTTTCCAGTTCCCGTGTGTTCCGCTTGTCGCCGTCTCCTGTGTTCATCGTTGTTCCTGCACTTCAGTTTTCCACGCCATCCACTTCCTGGTTGCCGGTTCCCGCTCTGTCACAGTTTCTTCATTATCATCTTCACCATCTCTTCACCAGAGAGAATCGGGCTGTTCTCAGCATCCCTGTGCTACCAAGTGCCTTCACTGGACTATCAACCATCATCACTCAACCTGCATCTGACCAACACTCTTAATAAACCTTTATTTGACTTGCACTTGAATCCTCATATCATTTCCTGACAGAACGCTCTGACCATCATGGATTCAGCAAGTACTTCAAATCTGCATGAGTTCCTGTCACACTACACTTCCAGAATGGATCTACAGGAGGAAGATCTGACCAGCACAGGACGAGCAGTACAAACCTTGGTAGCACAGGTGTCCGAGCTCACCCAACAGCTTCAACATCTAGCTTGTTCCACTGCGCCCAGCCCACCGCCTGTTCCCCTCACACTACCAGCATCCAGCCGCCCACCTGAACCTCGCCTGCCTACCCCAGAGTCTTATTCTAGTGAGCCGAACTATTGTAGAGCATTTTTAACTAAATGTTCCATGTTCTTTTCCCTCCAACCACAGACTTTCAGCACGGAGGAATCCAAAGTGGCTCTTGTGCTCACACTACTATCAGGACGGGTGGCTCTGTGGGGAACGGCGGTGTGGGAAAGGTTAGGGTTTGTTATTTTGGCAGTGTGGGCAGGTGCAAATCCTGCTGGAAAATGAAGTCAGCATCTCCATAAAGCTTGTCTGCTGAAGGAAGCATGAAGTGCTCTGAAAATGTCCTGGTAGACGGCTGCGTTGAGTGGACAGCACAGTGGACCAACACCAGCCGATGACATGGCTCCCCAAACCAACACAGACTGTGGAAACTTCACACTGGACTTCAAGCATCTTGGATTGTGTGCCTCTCCATTCTTCCTCCAGACTCGGGGACCTTGGTTTCCAAATGAGATTTGGAATTTGCTCTCATCAGAAAAGAGGACTTTGGTCCACTGTGCTTTATTAAATCCAGAGTCAACGCAGCCGTCTACCAGGACATTTTCAGAGCACTTCATTTTCCAGTAGGATTTGCACCTGCCCACACTGCCAAAATAACCAAAACCTGGTTCAATGACCATGGTATCACTGTGTAATTACTGTGTGATTTCATGTAATATTCAATTTTTTGAAATCCTGTTTTCGTGGGTTTTATGAGCTGTAAGCCCAAATTATGTACAAATAAACAACTAAATACTTGAAATCGTTTAAATTGTGGGCCCTGAATCTATAATCTATGGAAGTTTAAAGTTTTGAATGGAATTATGGAAATAAATAAACTTTTCCATGATATTCAAATTTTTTGGAAAGGGTCTGTATTCTTCCGTTATTGAAAAACATTTGCTGTAATTACCTTGAGCAAAACAGAAAATCATTAAGAAGATGCATTAAGAAGAAAATATATTCAAAAATGTAATTTGCAAATTTTCATTTACTACTTAAAGGTGCTGTATGTAACTTTTCTGCTAAAATGAATCCTTTTTTTATTGCCTATGTGTGAAGGGGTTGTAATCTCACATTAAAATTATCCACTTTGCGGGTTTTGCTATTACCTCGGAAAGCAAGTATTCTTATTTTTATGTGAAGGTGCCGGGTCGGATTTACCGCGAAATCCAGTGACGTGACCTGCACGCGCGCTCCCGAGCGTCTTTTTTCTCAGTAAGCATATCTAGCCTACTGACTTTGCACTCAACAGCAACGACACTGCAAATTATGATATGGACTTATGACTTATGCAACTTATGACATGTCTGATAACACTAAGAAACGACCTGCGCCCAGCAAAACACAGACTTCAACACAAACTCCACATATTGATAAAAAAAATAGAAAAAGTTTTTTCTGCTGAAGCTCGTAAGGCCAGACGTGAATCGCATGAACTTCGGGTGAAAAAACACGGCTCAACATTAGAGAAACCTTATCTACAAACCTAGAATGTACATTTCCTGAAGAAAATGTGAAGTGGTGCTTGCAGTGGCAAAATTCGGCACGGTTGATAGGGTTCCATTAGCCTGACTACGTCAGACTTCTTACTTCCGCTCAATTTCATTTCGCTTCTGTACTCCGTCTGAGACAGCGTAATAGCTTTCCGTTTTCCTCCGGCCTGAAAACAGCCGGCCAATCAACGAACAGAGGGCGGGCTGAGAGCCGTGACGTAGACACTGATTGTACCGTGGATGCGTAGATTTACTTCACATAATCTGCAAAAGTCGTTCACAGCCATGTTCACTCCGGTATTTCGCTCGATGGTTTTGTTTTCGCATCATACATGTGTTTACAGTGGAAGTTAGATGCGGCTGAGCATGCGCATAACACACGCCATAACCAAACGTTATGTGATTGGCTTACGGGAACCAATGATTTTAAACTTCAGACAAGCGCCTCCCCGCGAGAAAGAAAACGCTTTTCAATTATGCCATGCCAGACTCTGTCTACGAAGCAAAGCGAAGTAGCAGAGTTTGGTATTACCAGGCTAGGGTTCCATACTTATCATGGTACGAGCATGGAGCATTAGTTCAACGTCAAGCTGATAAAAGTAGCCTATTATTGTAACGTTGCAGTGGGAGTTTACCTTAGTTTCCAGCATGTTGTGTGATGCTTTCCCCGGTGTGTTGCGTCTCGGTACCCACAGTGCTCGCTCATAAATTCGAGTACGCGCAAGAGCACGCGCTTGTAAACTTATTGGTTGCAATCTGAAACATCACCGCTAGAGGTCTGCAATTGTGTAAAGGTTCAGACTAATCTCCACATGCATCTTGAAAAGCAGATGTTTTGGAGAGTTTGTGTGCCTTCTAGTGGTTTAGAGGAGAATAACATTGCTCTGTTTTGCTCTATATACTGTACATACTGTAGGCTTAACTGAGAAACTGGTTTATTGAATATATAGGCTATATACATTTATTACATGGCTTGGTTGAATTCTAATGTAGAATGCGGTGTGTTATTTCTTGATAACAGACCGCTGCTAATTATAACACACCGTTGCCATGAAAAACAGAGCGTTGCTATGGACGCAGGATTCTAACCGTAGAGACGGAACGGACTATTTTCTTTAGCGGAAGCAATACAATCGTTTTTAAATCAATAAACTCCTCTTTAAATCAATATTTTGTGTCAAATTATTGATTTATTTGGTAGGTAGCCATTTAATAAGCAGGATAATGTAGAGCGAGGCGGTTGTTATAGCGAATACAACCCCTTCAGGATTCAGGCTCCGCTTCGCGTCGGGTCCCGATCAGCCTGTCGGGGTGTATTCGCTATAACAACCGCCTCGGTCTACATTATCCCGCACATATTCGCTTTCTTCTGCACTGTGGGTGGTTTGTGAGCTCATCTCTGCATCTCTCAGACACATCTGTAAAGCTATATCGCATGTTTACTGGCACTTTCTGGCTGCAAAGGCAAGAAAAAGATCACCACAACATAATATGCTATGTTCGCAGAAGTAGTGAGAGAGCGGTTGCTCCAAAATACATGCAAGGTTTGGACAAAATTATGAATTTCGGCTCCTTTTCAAATCTCACAGAATGTTGAATGGGAATGACAGGAATGCAAAGAAATTCAACAGTCACACAACAGAGACATTTCTTTTGTTTTATAAAATAATAAAATGTTTTATTTCTATCACTAGAGGGCACAGTTTCACAGATTAGTGTGTTCAGAACATCACACTAGCATTCTGTGCTCATATTCTACTGTATAAAACAGGCTGAAAATGGAGGAGAGTTTAGCTTCAACTCTGATCAAACGCACCTGATCAGATCACCTAGTCCTTCAGGATTATTTGTCCGTGTTTGACACCCCTGATATCATAGAAATGGGCAGAAATAGCAAGAGTAGTAAGTCCCAATTCAGAGTATATACTGAACTCAATCACTGCATCTAAATTTGCCTATTTCTATACGTCATACAGTGTGCGAAAAACAGTATGAGTCGAGTAGCGTGCCTGAATTTATAATATTCATAAAACAGTAGGCGAAGAGTCCCCGCATGATCTACTACTTCTGGCGATATTCAGTGAACACTTTACTTTCCCATGATGCCACAAGAGAGGATTCCTCAATGAAAGTGAAGTGACTGGTCACATGACAGAGACAACATGGCAGATGTAGGACGTCTGAAATTCATTCATACTATATAGAACATACTTTTTTAACAGTCGCAAAATATGTTTCAAACCAAAAGCAGTACCTACTATCAGAGCCAATGCTGACCTACCTGGGGCCCTCAGCATTAAGGGCCGCCCTGACCAGCCTGGGGCCCTCAGCGTTAGGGGCCGTCCCTGCCTGGGGCCCTCAGCGTTAGGGGCCGTCCTGACCAGCCTGGGGCCCTCAGCGTTAGGGGCCGCCCTGACCAGCCTGGGGCCCTCAGCGTTAGGGGCCGTCCTGACCAGCCTGGGGCCCTCAGCGTTAGGGGCCGTCCTGACCAGCCTGGGGCCCTCAGCGTTAGGGGCCGTCCCTGCCTGGGGCCCTCAGCGTTAGGGGCCGTCCTGACCAGCCTGGGGCCCTCAGCGTTAGGGGCCGTCCTGACCAGCCTGGGGCCCTCAGCGTTAGGGGCCGTCCTGACCAGCCTGGGGCCCTCAGCGTTAGGGGCTTTGATTGACACGATTTGACACGAGGAGGGTAGGGAGAGTAATTTGCGGGGCCATACACAACTTGCGTAGTGTGCGTATAGGGCTAACCTGCACGACCTTTGACATGACATACTAACAACAACCACAAAAATAACTTTCACTGGTGTTGTTAAACAAATGGATTTAACCACAAGGAAAAACCGGCCTGGTTCTTACAGCACTGAACTTACAAAAGAGCCGCTCGACTCCCAGGGCATTATGGGAAAGTGTCCACGGGTTGCACACTTCAAATTCTTTAAATCAACCAGTAACTACAGCATTAGTTTCATGACTCATGTCCTACGCATTTGACTAATCTAGCATGAACAATCAAAGAATAAAAAAAAATAGCATTATATTCGAATTGTAAAGGCAATACTTACTGTTAGAGGAAAAGAGTACTGTAGTGTCTCCTGTGCCCACAAGAGGGCGCAAGCAAGCTTCTTTTATTGAAATGAAATGACATTCACTTTTTTCTTCTTACAAATATATAATTTCCTTAATGCGCATGCAAGGAAAATTAGGTTACAATAGTGCATAAAACTGTGTTTGTGTATCAGGAACCTGAGAAAACACACTTCAACACACAGCGTAAAGAACTACATGAACACACAATAACAAACTGGCATTCAGAAACACTTCTACTCACTACATCTACATATTGTTCGTCAAAAACACCAGACGCTCAACTTGATCTGAGCGAGTGCTGAGCGCTTTCTGTTGACAGTGTTTCCAGCTGATGAAACACACACTCACACACATACTCAGCTCTGACTGATGTGCAGGTTTGGTCAAGTGTGTCGTTGCACGATTATTGTCTCCAACTGAGAGGGTTTTCGTCAGCAGGAAGAGCCTTTTCCCGCCATTTTTCACATTAGCAAAGTCTTGCACGCCTCTCGACACACCAAGAATTCGAATGCACTGGTTTTGCATTCGAATGATCAGTTTTTTTTGTTTTTTTGACAAATATTCGAAATTCGAATTTTTATTTCACAGCCCTAAAGAGAATGCTGGTAAAAGTGTTCATATTCAGAGTAACATCGGGGTAATGACACGAAATCGACGTGACCTTTAAGAGACGACAGAACAAAACTGTTTTTACATCCTATTAATCAGCATTTACTTTATGAATCACTTTTGGTTCAATCTATCTATCTATCTATCTATCTATCTATCTATCTATCTATCTATCTATCTATCTATCTATCTATCTATATATCTATCTATCTATCTATCTATCTATCTATCTATCTATCTATCTATCTATCTATCTATCTATCTATCTATCATTTAAAACCAGCCTCTAAAGGCACAAACTGATGGAAACAATATAAGATGTGAAAAAATTATATGTCAATGCTTCTGTGTTTGCTTGCAAAACTTTTGTGGTTCCACAAATAGTTTTTCCTCCTATTTTTTCAACACAAAAGTTTTGTGAGCAAACACAACGTTTCTCAGGGGTACATTTTTGTTTTCTTCAGGATAATTTTCAGGAGATTTTTGAAATATTGTTTTTCCTCCCATCTCATTTTGTTTTACCATCATCATGTCCTCGGGGGCTCAGTAATACACTGCTTACATCATCTCATTCAGGGCACGTTTACACAACAACAATATACTAAGACAGAAACGTTTTACTTTTGCTATGACAGCGGTGTCAAAACGATCCCGTTCACACGGAGCCGAGAATAAAAATGCTGTATTCTGCTGACAGGCCAGTAGTTGGCGATGTCACTTTGTAAAGAAACACGACACGCAGATTCATTTGTAGTTTTCATGGAGACGATATCTCTATCTTTTTTCAAAAACTTGAACGTTGAAATGTGTTTTCAAAAGTTTGCGTTTTCAAGCCCCCATTGTCGAGTAAATGAACAGTCAAAACGCATAAAACGTTTTCAGTTTTTAGTTTTAAACGGCCCCTAAGACTCAAGAATTATTAAAGAAGTTTATCTGCATTAAATCTGAAAGGCATTAAGTAAATACAAATGTAAGCCTATTATTATTATTATTATTAATATGATTATTATTATTATTATTATTATATCAAAATGGATAGAAACATACTTTTCAACACACATGTTAGTTGACTCAAGCAATGTGTTGTGGAGCTTTACGCTCAGATCATTTCAGTGCCGTTTGTGATCCCTGTTTTCAGTGGGATCATCTCAGGTTGTGTACGTTTATTCAAGAGGGCTATTGAGAAAAGCCAGTGTCAACAGACCCGTACGTGGAACTAGTCAGCTGTTATTTGCCCGACAAATCCGCCTGCCACTCCGTCATTTTCCAGAAGGGAGGCTATCGGTTATCCATGAGCTCCAACAATGTGGCACATCATGAATGAGCAGCATTTGACAGAGCGCTCGGCTACGGTTATGAGTTTGCTCTTCAGCGCTGGATAAATGGAGTAAGTCATGTATTGTACACAGTATCAGAGCTCTTTGATTATCATATTATCCTGTTAATGCCGAGGCCGTTTGGATTGGGTCAGCAGACATGATCTTTTGACTAAGCAAACATCAGACCCGAGCGCTTCATCCAAGTGCCGCCAAACCCGGCAGAGATACTGTAAGAGCTTATCTGCTCAAACATGGCCGTCTCAATATGTACACGCACTCCTTCATCACCCAACACTATTGATTGAGATTATGATAGCAGAGCTCTGGGAATTTATCTGTTCCAATGGGACTATTGACTTAAGCTCTCAAACACGAAATCAATCGTCAAGTGGCCCTCTTGTATTTTCGCAAGGCTTTTCTGTAATCTCTCGCTCACACAGTCACATCTCGCAGGGTTTTCGGCTGTCCCATCCCATCTAATGACTCATAATAAATACACAATAATACAACTAATTTAATTTCTGGGTGTTGAATAGCTGGTGTGGCTTTATGTGGGATTAGAGCTGTATGACATTAGGGCCTTGTTTTAGTTATCCCAGTTTGAATGCAAACAAGAGCACTTCAACAGAAGACCGGATTGTTTGTAGATGTTCGGCTCGTCGATGCCTGCCTTCAATTTATGGGCTTTTTACTGTGCAGAAAGCAGGATTCGACCTGAAACTCTCTAGTTCAACCTCCATTACATGATCTTAATTTCATAATTAATGTAGTTACAAGGCAGGCTATCTGCTTTATTTTGCAATGCGCTGCTGTAGACAAATATCTAGAACAGTGCAGTAAACGGTCAAATTGATTGTGTTATAAAAAAAAAAGGTGTGTTTATGATTTGCATCCCAGCTAACAATTATTAAACAATAAATAAGTTATGAAAACATTATTTCTATCCAGTTTTCTTTTTGATGTTTTAAAATATGTGAACGTTATGGGAAAATTTAATTTTATAATTTTGCAAACATTGTGGGAATATTCAGAAACATTTAAATAAAACACTAGACAACAATAATAAATTATAATGTTAGCAAACTTACAAACGTTGTCGTTTTATCTGTACAGAGTCACCACGTGGCTATGCGGACGCGATAAATAATTCTGTATTATACATTTATAAGGCCAGATAAGTAGTTTGTTTTGTGTGGATGGGCAGCCGGAGCGCGTTGAGGGTTTTCTGTTAGAACGGTGTCGTGTTAGCGGCCCCTAAGTTAATAACTAATGAATAAGTACATTTACATTTATGCATTTGGCAGATGCTTTTATCCAAATTGATTTTCATGGCTCTCTTTAGTTACATTAACTATGTTTCCATTTAAAGTTGTGAATTTAACTTATGTGCAAAACGTCTCGGTTACGTATGTAACCCTAGTTCCCTTTCTAGGGAACTCGAGCTGTGTCGAAAAGCTGTGGGAACGCCCCTGTGTGATTGCGTCGTGAAGCATGTCTGGAATCAGTCCAATGGCAAGACGGAACGTCATAGGCAGGTGATGTCATCGACCAGGAAAAAAATAAAGCACCCCTGAATCATAACCGCGCTAGCTTCTGATAGGCTGAAGCAAGTCGATCACAGGCATGCCGGGAGTATGACAGGGTGACACAGCGTCTTGTTCCCTTTTCAGGGAACTAGGGTTACATATGTAACTGAGATGCTCCCTTTCAAGGGAACTCGAGCTGCGTCGAAAAGCCATTGGAACACTATACCCACGTCGCCATAAGAGCAAATGTCCTTCTGATTGAAGTCAGAGCGCACATTAAGGCAAAAGCACCTGCGCCCCTGGAGTGGAGCTGAAGTCAAGATCATAAAGTGAAAGTGTGCGGTGAGGACTAGCCTGCCGCATCACAAACATCTTGTAAGGAAACTCCTGACAATAAAGCTTTAGAAGCAGCCATACTCCTAGTGGAGTGAGCTCGTACAGCCGAAGGCTGCCCAGCCGACTCGTAAGCAAGTGAAATTGCCTCGACCACCCACTTGCTCATCCTCTGCTTAGATGCCGGACACCCCTTCCTTGGTGACCCAAAACAAACGAACAACTGTTCAGATTTCCTCCACAGGGCAGTTCTGTGGACATAAGCATCTAAGGCCCTAACAGAGCAGAACAGATTCAGTTTCTCTTGGTCTGACGTCAGAAAAGGAGGAGGATAGAAAACCTGCAGTACTGTTGGTCGAACAATATTAGTAGGGACCTTAGGAACATAGCCTGGCCTTGGAGGAAGGAAGGCCTTTACCATGCCAGGCGAGAATTCCAGGCACACGGGAGAAACCGAAAGTGCTTGAATGTCTCCAACTCTCTCCAGAGATGAGATAGCAAGAAGAAGGATAATTTTAAGAGTAAGGAACTTCTCAGAAACTTCTTAAATAGGCTCGAACGGAGCTAGGGAGAGGCCTTCTAGTACAACGGCCAAGTTCCACGTCGACACCCTCGTGCGGACTGCAGGCCTCAGCCTCAAAGTGCCACGAAGGAAACGGGTTATTAGTGGGTGTCTCCCCAGAGAGACTCCACTCAAAGGGACGTGGTAAGCAGCTACTGCCGCCACGTACACCTTCAGCATGGAGTTGACCGGGTCCAGCGGGTGCTCTCCACATCAGGAAGAGAATAATCTCCACTTCAAGGCGTATAACTTCCTCGTGGACGGAGCACTGGAGTGAAGGATGGTCTCAACAACCTCAGTTGAGAGACCAGAACTTATGAGCTGGCCCCCCTCAGAGGCCAAGCCCACAGTTTCCACAGTTCTGGGCGGGGGTGAAGGATCGGCCCACTCGCCTGAGAGAGAAGGGTTAGAACCCATCTCCAGAGTAGAGCCCTGCATTTCAGCCCGAGCCCGATGGGCCCCGACTTATTTACGCCCCTAGGGCCGGGCTTCGGGCCAATTTTCACGTCATAGTTCACATGCGGGCCGGGCCTCGGGCTTTTTTTTTAAATATATTTTTAGACATTAATTAAAAAAAATATGAGAAGTTGACGTCGACGATAGAAAAACAAACATAGAAAGACATTTCATAATCTCATAACTTTCATAATCTTATAATTACACTGACATATGACTGACATGACAGTCTCACGCACGCACGCACACACACAGAAGGTTTCCCGTCAGCGCGACCCACGATTCACCTCATGTGCAAATAATGGAGAATATTAAGAGAAAAATCGCAGATGGCCAACTTAAAACGCAGCGGGAAGAGTGATAGAAGAGAGGAGGACTGGGTTAAAATCTTCCACTGTGGATGCTATTCTTTTTCTCCACGATGCTCTCTAAGAGACTGTTCTAACTTTTCGTTTGATTGGGCTTTATTTTCGTTTAACTGTTGGAAACTACTGATGTTTTTCGTTTGATTGGAATTTATTTTCGTTTAACTGTTGGAAACTACTGGAAAAAAGAATGGCCATGTTCTGTGGTGCATTTTTGAGGTAAGATAACCGGCAAGTAAAGTATTAGCGTTGATTTGAGAGGCTACATTGATCACATGTTTTACTCGCTGTCGGCTCGGCTGCTTGGTCGTCATTTAAAAAAAAATGCTCCAAACATTTGTCTAAATTAACTTAATAAAGAAATGAAAAGAAACATAACTAACAAAACTGACCTATTTTAATGGCTGCAAATAGGGCAGGCTGCCGCTGTGTAATGAAAAAACGGCCTTGGGTCGGACTCAGGCTGATAATTCTGATGAGCTGTCGGACATGGGTCGGGCTAGGGCCTGAGCATCTCGGGCCAGGGCCGGGCTCGGGCCTAGATTTGAGGCCCGTGCAGGGCTCTACTCCAGAGGAAAGCTGTCGAGGAGCGGCACTAGGTCCGAGAACCATACTCGGGTCAGCCAGAACGGGGCTACCAGCAGAAGACTGGCCCCGTCCCGGCGAACCCTTTCCAAAACTCCTGTGAGCAGAACAATCTGGGGAAAAGCGTGCAGACCTGACTTCGGCCCAGAGGGGTTGGATGGCTGAGAAAGAACCACAGTGGACATTGCGTCGTCTCCTTGGAAGCGAACAGGTCGACCACGGCACGCCCGAACGTCTCCCACAGGAGCTTCACCACCTCAGGGTGGAGTCTCCACTCCCCGGGCCTCTGCCCCTGCCTTAAATACCCCGGGATATAAATTGCCCTCAATGAAAGTAGCTTCCCCTGGGCCCACAGGACGATCTGGTGAGCCAGCTTGTAAAAGGGACGCGATCGCAGACCCCCCTGATGGTTTATGTAAGAGACCACCGATGTGTTGTCTTACCGAAACAAGCACATGATGGCCCTTCAGGTCTGAGAGGAAGGGTTTCAGAGCCTTGAACACCTCCAACATTTCTAGACAATTTATATGCCACCAGAGATGATGGTCCTGCCACAGACCCAACTCGTGAGGGAAGCATCTGTCGTTAGCGTGACGCGGCGACAAGGTTCCAAGGTTCTTTCCACATAACCAAGGCATGAAGAAGGCAGCGCCGCGTGACCTTGATCATGCGGAGCGGGTTTCCCCTCGAGGAGAACCCCTTGGTTCTGAGTCACCACTGCTATGGTCTAATGCACAACAGGCGGTAAGGTATAACGTTGGACACTGCTGCCATCAGACCTAACAGTCTTTGGAACTGCTTTACAGTGAGCAGCTGGCCTAGCTTTCCCATTCCCGTTTTAGCGTTCCCACAGCATTTCGACGCAGCTCGAGTTCCCTTAAAAGACTGTGAGGAAACCCACACAGAGAACATGCACATAGAACGGCTTTGGCTGATCCGGGACTCCGACCGGGACCTTCCTGACACCCCGTACTGATAAACAGGGTTTGTTGCGTCTAGAGCAGCACCAGAACACAATACCATCTGCATGTGTGTACATGTGTGAAGCATGTTTCAGGATTTTAGCACATATGCTAACACTGTTCCACAGCACTAAAATGATTTCAAATATTTCTAATAATCAACGTGAGGCCTGCAAGTACAGTTATGTTATGAGGGACAGAGAGTGATGCTTTATAGGTCAGCGTCACCCCTGGTTCCCTTCACAAAAAACAATCAGACTTCTCTTTTGGATTATTGCATAAAAATAAGCTCTGTGACGATCAACAGTTTATGATCTTACATGTCTTGCTCACCATGATAATCTTAACACCAGCGAGTAAATAGTGACACAAAGTGAATTTTCGAGGTAAAGTATACCTGAAATGTTCTACTCCTCAGTGCCTCATTGTCTTTTGCATCAAATGGAATGAAATGTCTACACTGACTAGGGTGTATTATAGACAATGTGCATCACAGGTGTGTGTTTATCAGCATTGTACATCATATTCTGAAACACAAGCGCAGGGCGATTGTGATCTTTCTACCTGTCAAAGTCCGTGTAAGAGCAGCGTGACTAATGCAACAGACAAATACAGTGTGTGTTACTGTCATTCACAGGAATATGTCGAACCCTCCCTCAGTACACAGTCCTTCTGCAGACATGCTTTGGTTTATCGCTGTGTCTCTCACGCTCCTCAAACACACACACACACACACACACACACACACACACACACACACACACACCTCACTGCCATGTTCAGGGTCCTCTTGCCTTTTGTTTGCTCCGTTTGAAGAGCATGTTCTGCTTCATTTCAGTTATGAACCCAATATTGTGCTTACATTGTCTGTGACATGACTTCTGTTTGCTCTGTTTAACATGCCAACTTGTTGTTATTTTATCACTGATCTCTTTTCAGTTGCAGAGATGTAGCTTGGCACGGTTCGGTCACGGTCTGCCAAGAACAAATGAGTCAGTCGCTCTGGATCTCTGAAGTTCAGTGTTTCTGGAGAAAGAGACACCGAAAGTGTTACACAAACTTACACAACGTCATTGTATGCGCAGACATGAAAACATAGTTTGGTTTTTCAGTAGTATTGTTAAACAGATCTGGCTTTGCCGTGTCTTTACTGTAAGCTATTCAAATCATGTCATCTCCTATCATGGATCTTTAGTACCAGCTGTAAACAGAGCCGAAGGTACAGCTTTAAATACGGCTCTGCAAAATCACTTTTTATGATGCAACACCAAGTTGTCACTGTCAGGGCCAATTCTTCTATTTAAATGGATTTTCTATTTAGGTCATTACATATATCATTACATATATTGAACTTAATGCTTCTGTTAAACACAGTTACAAATGTAAAACATAAAAATGTATAAAAAAATCAGAGGTGTCAAGTAACGAAGTACAAATCCTTCGTTACATTACTTAAGTAGAAATTTTGGGTATCTATACTTTACTGGAGTAATTATTTTTCAGACGACTTTTTACTTCTACTCCTTACAATTTTACGCAATTATCTGTACTTTCTACTCCTTACATTTTAAAAATAGCCTCGTTACTCCTAGTTCATTTCGGCTTGTTTTCATTCCGGCTTGTCGTCGTAAAAAAAAAATTGGCCAATTACACAAAAGGTTAATAGATCTGAGTCCCGCCTCCTGAACACACATCGCTAAACTGATTGGCTTTGTGTTTTCTTTCTAACTTGTGAGAGGCTGTAGTCACATTTGGTTGTGCGAAGTGCGAAGCTTATTTATTTAGAAAATTAATTTTCTATGGGCATATATACGGCTGAAACAGGTAGCCTAGTGCATCATCCCAAAATTTTCAACATCAACATTTTAATATAATTATAGTCAAATATGGCCTTTAGAAAAATGTGTTTTTTTGAGGAGCTGGGATAGTGCACTATATAGGCCCCTGTGGCGCGGCCTAAGCTTTTGTCCTTAATGGCATTTTTTTCCTTACATTACTTTTACTTTTATACTTTAAGTAGTTTTGAAACCAGTACTTTTATACTTTTACTTGAGTAAAAAGCTTGAGTTGATACTTCAACTTCTACAGAAGTCTTTTTAAACCCTAGTATCTATACTTCTACTTGAGTAATGAATGTGAATACTTTTGACACCTCTGAAAAAAATGAATACATTAATACATTTTAAAAATACATCTTTTTAAAAATTGGAATTGAAAAATATTGAAAAAAAAGAATTCATATATTTTACAAATATATTTAGGAATAAATAAATACATAAATACATGCATACTGTACATGCACTACCATTCAAAGTTCTTAAGGAAATTAATACCGTTAATTAATACCGTTTAATAAATTAAAGCTGTGGTTGAGGAGATTCCCCCTTCCATGTAAAGCGCTTTGAGTACCCAGGAAAGCGCTATATAAATGTAACAAATTATTATAACTATAATACATGTATTCATCAAAGACGCATTAAACTGATCAAAAGTGACAGTAAAGACATTTATAATGTTACAAAAGATTATATTTAAAAAAAAATCCTGTTCTTTTGAACTTTCTATTCATCAAAGAATCCTGAAAAATAAAATGTATGACGGTTTCCACAGAAATCTGAAGCCGCACAACGGTTTTCAAATATTATACCGCACAACAAATATTTTCTTAATCTTTTTGTTAAATATTCTTAAAACAAGATAAATGTACTTAAGAAGCAAAATTGTGTAAGATATTAATTGTAATTGATGAATTAATTGATAATTGATATTAATTGTGTAAATATTAATATTAACAAACATGCTTAAAAAAGCAAAAAATACAATGATACATTGTTCATTTTGGGGTAAATGATGGCAAACGTGCCTCACGCTGACTTCATGTTTGTGTGCGCAGCGGCTCTTCACGCTGAAGCTGAAGCTGATATCAGAGGAGTGTATAAAGCGCGTGTTGAGGTGTTTCTCTCTGATGTGTGTAAGTCTTCTGTCCTCTGTTTAATTGTTTAAAGGCAGCACAGGGAGACCGCTGTGCACCGGCATTGAGAACGAGAAAGAGTTGTGGGAATATCTCTGAGCCGGAGGTGGAAGGAGGTGCAGGTGTGTGTGTGATCTCCTCTGTGTTTAAAGACCAGACCCAGAACACACACCGAGCTACACACACTCCTCTGCCTTATCTAGATTACAACAGGGAACCACAATTTGCCACACACACTACAGTCCACAACCCTGCTGGTCCACATCAGCCGAGAGCAGGGAACGGGACGGGGAACAGATCTCACTAAACTCAGTGTGTGACCACACTTTACTCAAGACCAAAACTGGTGCAAATCTCTGCTGGAGTCTGTGTCAGAAACTGCTAGATGTTGTTGAAATGAACAGCTCATATTTTAACAGGAATCTGAGTTATCACTGTTAACTCAAACCATAAAGAATTTACATTACTTCAAATACAATTTTGAAACCTTTTATTTTATTTCAGCCAGTTGCCAAGGCAAACATTCTCATTTTTATTTTGTCTAAGAACTAAAATGACTACAACTAAATATAATATAAAAAATATATAGATATATTAAAAAACCATAATAAAATGATGAAATTTAAATGAAAACAGAAAATATAAACATATAATATAATTCAAAACTTTAACAAAAACTACAGGTATTATAATAGTCATTGATCCCAAAATAACATTCACAACAACTAAAAATGGTGGTAAAAATATATCATATAATTAAATATGTTCAATTGTTAGTAAAAATATTGGTAAAATTATTTTTAGTTTTTTTATTAATTTAATTTGATGATTATTGATTTTTGATGGTCATTTTCATGGTTGTGGTGGGCATAATACCTAAAATTAAAAACTAAAAATACCTAAAATACCTGCTTTTTAATATTTAATACACAATTTTCTATAAATAACTTTGTATAAATAATAAATGAAATAATATGTATAAATTATTTACTGAATTGAATGTATAGTGGATTTATCAATGGATAAGACACATGCCTTTGGTGTGAGAGACCTGGGTTCGAATCCACTGTGAGACACCAATGTGTCCCTGAGCAAGACACTTAACCCCTAGTTGCTCCAGAGGCGTGCGACCTCTGACATATATAGCAATTGTAAGTCGCTTTGGATAAAAGCGTCAGCTAAATGAATAAATGTAAATGTAAAAATGCAAGTGTAAGCAAGTGAAAGATGCATTGAAGAAGGACATCACTCTGATCTGATCTGGTCAGTTCAGTCATATATATGAAGTGCTAAACACCCATAGACAGACAGAGAGATCATGGGAGACAGTGCCAGATGATGAACGTGTGGTAAGATCACTGCCAATGGCACACACACGTGTGGTAAGATCACTGCCGATGGCACACACACGAGAACATGCGCTCAATGAAACTTTGCTGTCACACAAAAGAGTCCAACAGGGAAACAACCAATGATTCACCGCTGAAATTAGATATGACTCTCTATTTGTCTGATATTACTTTTTATTTAACTTGTACCAACTGGATGATGATTGACTGATGTAAAGGACTGCCGGTGTTGAACGAGGTAAAGTCTGAAGTTTGACCTCACGGCAGTATGGCATTAGTGATGTAAAGGACCGCCGGTGTTGAACGAGGAAAAGTCTGAAGCTTGACCTCACGGCAGTATGGCATTAGTGATGTAAAGGACCGCCGGTGTTGAACGAGGTAAAGTCTGAAGCTTGACCTCATGGCAGTATGGCATTAGTGATGTAAAGGACCGCCGGTGTTGAACGAGGTAAAGTCTGAAGCTTGACCTCACGGCAGTATGGCATTAGTGATGTAAAGGACCGCCGGTGTTGAACGAGGTAAAGTCTGAAGCTTGACCTCACGGCAGTATGGCATTAGTGATGTAAAGGACTGCCGGTGTTGAACGAGGTAAAGTCTGAAGCTTGACCTCACGGCAGTATGGCATTAGTGATGTAAAGGACCGCCGGTGTTGAACGAGGAAAAGTCTGAAGCTTGACCTCACGGCAGTATGGCATTAGTGATGTAAAGGACCGCCGGTGTTGAACGAGGTAAAGTCTGAAGCTTGACCTCACGGCAGTATGGCATTAGTGATGTAAAGGACCGCGGTGTTGAACGAGGTAAAGTCTGACGCTTGACCTCACGGCAGTATGGCATTAGTGATGTAAAGGACCGCCGGTGTTGAACGAGGTAAAGTCTGAAGCTTGACCTCACGGCAGTATGGCATTAGTGATGTAAAGGACTGCCGGTGTTGAACGAGGTAAAGTCTGAAGCTTGACCTCACGGCAGTATGGCATTAGTGATGTAAAGGACTGCCGGTGTTGAACGAGGTAAAGTCTGACGCTTGACCTCACGGCAGTATGGCATTAGTGATGTAAAGGACCGCCGGTGTTGAACGAGGTAAAGTCTGAAGCTTGACCTCACGGCAGTATGGCATTAGTGATGTAAAGGACCGCCGGTGTTGAACGAGGTAAAGTCTGAAGCTTGACCTCACGGCAGTATGGCATTAGTGATGTAAAGGACCGCCGGTGTTGAACGAGGAAAAGTCTGAAGCTTGACCTCACGGCAGTATGGCATTAGTGATGTAAAGGACCGCGGTGTTGAACGAGGTAAAGTCTGAAGCTTGACCTCACGGCAGTATGGCATTAGTGATGTAAAGGACCGCCGGTGTTGAACGAGGTAAAGTCTGAAGCTTGACCTCACGGCAGTATGGCATTAGTGATGTAAAGGACCGCCGGTGTTGAACGAGGTAAAGTCTGAAGCTTGACCTCACGGCAGTATGGCATTAGTGATGTAAAGGACCGCCGGTGTTGAACGAGGTAAAGTCTGAAGCTTGACCTCACGGCAGTATGGCATTAGTGATGTAAAGGACCGCCGGTGTTGAACGAGGTAAAGTCTGAAGCTTGACCTCATGGCAGTATGGCATTAGTGATGTAAAGGACCGCCGGTGTTGAACGAGGTAAAGTCTGAAGCTTGACCTCACGGCAGTATGGCATTAGTGATGTAAAGGACTGCCGGTGTTGAACGAGGTAAAGTCTGAAGCTTGACCTCACGGCAGTATGGCATTAGTGATGTAAAGGACCGCCGGTGTTGAACGAGGTAAAGTCTGAAGCTTGACCTCACGGCAGTATGGCATTAGTGATGTAAAGGACCGCCGGTGTTGAACGAGGAAAAGTCTGAAGCTTGACCTCACGGCAGTATGGCATTAGTGATGTAAAGGACCGCCGGTGTTGAACGAGGTAAAGTCTGAAGCTTGACCTCACGGCAGTATGGCATTAGTGATGTAAAGGACCGCGGTGTTGAACGAGGTAAAGTCTGACGCTTGACCTCACGGCAGTATGGCATTAGTGATGTAAAGGACCGCCGGTGTTGAACGAGGTAAAGTCTGAAGCTTGACCTCACGGCAGTATGGCATTAGTGATGTAAAGGACTGCCGGTGTTGAACGAGGTAAAGTCTGAAGCTTGACCTCACGGCAGTATGGCATTAGTGATGTAAAGGACTGCCGGTGTTGAACGAGGTAAAGTCTGAAGTTTGACCTCACGGCAGTATGGCATTAGTGATGTAAAGGGCCGCGGTGTTGAACGAGGTAAAGTCTGAAGCTTGACCTCACGGCAGTATGGCATTAGTGATGTAAAGGACCGCCGGTGTTGAACGAGGTAAAGTCTGAAGCTTGACCTCACGGCAGTATGGCATTAGTGATGTAAAGGACCGCCGGTGTTGAACGAGGAAAAGTCTGAAGCTTGACCTCACGGCAGTATGGCATTAGTGATGTAAAGGACCGCGGTGTTGAACGAGGTAAAGTCTGAAGCTTGACCTCACGGCAGTATGGCATTAGTGATGTAAAGGACCGCCGGTGTTGAACGAGGTAAAGTCTGAAGCTTGACCTCACGGCAGTATGGCATTAGTGATGTAAAGGACCGCCGGTGTTGAATGAGGTAAAGTCTGAAGCTTGACCTCACGGCAGTATGGCATTAGTGATGTAAAGGACCGCCGGTGTTGAACGAGGTAAAGTCTGAAGCTTGACCTCACGGCAGTATGGCATTAGTGATGTAAAGGACCGCCGGTGTTGAACGAGGTAAAGTCTGAAGCTTGACCTCATGGCAGTATGGCATTAGTGATGTAAAGGACCGCCGGTGTTGAACGAGGTAAAGTCTGAAGCTTGACCTCATGGCAGTATGGCATTAGTGATGTAAAGGACCGCCGGTGTTGAACGAGGTAAAGTCTGAAGCTTGACCTCATGGCAGTATGGCATTAGTGTAAGGCTTTGTGAACAGAGCTGTAAAGTCTACATGAGCTGATAGCATTGGTTTAGAACAAATACGTATGAATAGATGCTGTGAAATGTACTTGTGATCAAATCTTTCTGTTACTAAAGGAACACTGATCTCGTGTTTGACTCAAATATGAGTGAATTTGTTCCTCTCATCACACGCAGGGCCGAGAAATGTTTAGTAACTCTTGTTGTAAGAATCTTAAGCCTAGTTTTCTCAGTAAAGAGGAAAATCTTTATGTGGTTGATGCAGAAATACTTTAATAAAAGACACAAATGCTATGATCTGTAAGCCGCCAGATATGGTCTGCATGCTTATATACAGCAGCGGTTCTCACAGGACGGTTCTGTCGGTTCTGACGGGTCACGGGTCGGTTCTGTTGGTTCTGACTGTTCTGACGGGTCACGGGTCTGACGGGTCACGGGTCGGTTCTGTCGGTTCTGACTGTTCTGACGGGTCACGGGTCGGTTCTGTCGGTTCTGACGGGTCACGGGTCGGTTCTGACTGTTCTGACGGGTCACGGGTCGGTTCTGACACGTCACAGGTCGGTTCTGACTGTTCTGACGGGTCACGGGTCGGTTCTGACGGGTCTGACGGGTCACGGGTCGGTTCTGACTGTTCTGACGGGTCACGGGTCGGTTCTGACGCGTCACAGGTCGGTTCTGACTGTTCTGACGGGTCACTGGTTTGTTCTGACGTGTCGAGTGACCCCGAGTTAGACAGGTGTCAACATGACGTGTGCCGTTATCATCCCTAAAAACCATCAACAAAACTACACAAGATAAAGATAATACGACTACATTAAATATGGGTTCACTAGCACTAAGAATAAATGGTCTATGGTTTACACCGGCAACACAGAGTTTTGTGCAGAGATTAGTTCATTTTTTTCTGAAGCAAAGGCAGTTTAAATCACTGATAAACAGCAACAGCTGATAAACAGAGACACACGCAAACAACAGGAGGATGAAGGACTGAAGAGTGTCAATAATGCAGAGTATTCCCACATCAAGATCTGTGTGCATACTAGTCTAAGAAGTAGTCTAATGATTTATCCAGTCACGCAAACTCTAAACCTGAACCTCAAGGGTTCTCAATCCTGCAGAGTTTTGCTCCAATCCTGACCCAGCTAATCAAGACACTCGCTGGTCTTCCTCTTCATCTCGCTGGTCTTCCTCTTCACTTCTTTATCTTCACCTCGCTGGTCTTCATCTTCACTTCTTTATCTTCACCTCGCTGATCTTCATCTTCACTCGCTGGTCTTCCTCTTCACTTCTTTATCTTCACCTCGCTGATCTTCATCTTCACTCGCTGGTCTTTATCTTCACTCGCTGATCTTCATCTTCACTCGCTGGTCTTTATCTTCACTCGCTGATCTTCGTCTTCCAGTGTTGGGACGGTGACCATCTCATGCCTGGCTAGCCCTGTTTTGTGGCCCAAATCTCCTAATCTGGAATGATTCCTGTGTGATTACCCTTTTCCACAGAAGCCATCGATCTGGAGCTGATGAGACACGAACAGAGGAGTTCACCATTTGGGGATGGGAATACTTTTAGGAATAATATACTTTAAAATCGATAAACAGAAATGCAATTCCATTGCCTAATGATGAGGTCAATTAAATAATAAATACATGTTAAACAATTCTTGTAAAAAGTTTGCTAACACACTTTTTAGAAATGAGATAAATGCTTTGTATCTTTTAACTACACTGTCAAATGAATAATAATTCATTAACATCACGGTATATGTGTCATGGTTAGTTGTTAGCTGAATGGGTGTCATTCGCTAAAAGACTAGATTTATTAGAATTGCTATTCTCTACACTGGATGCTTCTGTCATTCATTCAGGAGTCCTTCATCCTGTATTCGGACTGATGTACTGTAACAGTATCGCAGGAAACTCTGTCCACATGGGCGGAAGAATGCATGAGGGAACGGTTAATAGAACTGAACGTCCGGTACTTTATTTTAAAACGGAAAAGTTCTAAACAATTATTGTTGATTATAAAGAAAAAAAAAGTCAGCTCACTAGGTTTAATACAGAGCTCAAAAAGGGAAGCTTTTCAGATCCAAACTTAATGTTTTACAGCTTTCCTGTAGCTCAAACAGTAGAGCGTTGGTGCTTGCAACGCTAAGATCATGGGTTCGTTTCCCAGGGAAAGCAAGAACTGATAAGAATGTGAATGTGTACCTTGAAATGCAATGTGAGTCGTCTGCCAAATGCATAAATGTAAATGTTTTCTGCCAGGGTTTTTTAAACTGGGGTCCGGGACCCTCAGGGGCCACAAGGAGGTGGTAGTGGGTCCCTGGAGATGTTTAGAGGAAAAACTGTTTAAATTATTATAATGAAAATGTATCAAATAAATATTAGGTTAAAATAAAAAAACTTATATTATTATATGAATTAAAATAAAATAAATAAAAGTAAAATAGATTAAAATAAATAATACACATTTGGTTAAAATAAACAAATAATACACAGTACAGTACAATACTGAGTTGGAAAAAAACTTAATAAACATAGATTTTCCAAATAGTATTTTACAGATGTAATTTTCATGGTACAAATTGGGTCTTTAAAGATACAAATTTATAGCTGCCTTTAACTTTTAGGATGGGTTCTCTGGCATTAGACTGATCATATATGGATCTAAAAGATTGAAAACCCCTGTTGGCGTTACATGTTGAAAGTTTTCCCTTCTTCACAAAAGGAGGGAAATGCCTGGCACATATTCAGAGGTTGAGTAGCAGGCGTGGCACATCAACCAAACCCAAAGAACAGAACAAAGCCGATCTGAAAGCCAATCTCCCGTCCACAATGCCTGAGAGATGTTTCGGCAGATACCAGTCCCAGGAGAAACAGCTCATATTATACATTCTCCCATTGCTTATATGAGCCTTAGAAGTTTTACAGGTTTTAACTTATGAAATCACAAAAATCTCTGATGCACTTACTGTTTTCTGTCAGATCCACTATAGTTTTACGCACTAACCCATCCTTTAGGCTCTTGGGCCGGGACTGTTTGGTGACCAATGGCAAACCGAGCAAGTTGGAAACCTGTAGAAAACATTCAATTGCATTTATTTACATCAGTGCCATAGAAATCACACACTTTATTTCTCCTTTATGTGTCCCTGAATAAAGTGTACAGTCAAAATATTGCAGAGTAGCCAGCTTTGTTTGGAGAAATTCAATGACAAATGTGATTCAAGCTCACAATGAGGTCTTTTCACAACATTTGTGCTCTTTGTACATTAAATATTGACCTCTTCTGTTCTGACTATCTGCATTGCTTCGGTCACCTCAGGATGTTTGTATTGCAGTATAACTTTCACATGTCTCCTAACATTGAAGCTCAAATGAAGTTGAACGATTTGCCCCATTTGCAACAATCTGGCTTTTGCTGATCCAGACTGACTGGTGAAAAGAGCCTCGGAATAAAGCCAATTACTCCTGTGTACTCTGTGTACGGTGACGCATTGTTCCTGCACAATGTGCTCTCGGGTCACAATGGAAATCATGGACGCTTTGTGCGCCTGAACAAAAGTGGCATCATTTGCTGACCCTTTTCAACTCTTGTTTGCAGGTGCCTTTTATTGAGGACTCTTTCAGTTCTTTTAGGTAGGAAGATCCTCTGGCTTTGTGTGTGAAAAGTGCTCGGCCTCGTCTGAAACGCCGAAAGCTATTGTTACGGCCCGCGCTGAGAAGCATTTCCCAATGCTCATTGTTTCAATGGTTGTCAGAGGGAATCAAATGAAACTTCATTAACAAAAGCCGTAACTGCCTGGTCCTTTATTCGGTGCGCAGGAGAGGCCTCTCGATGAGGGGAACTGAGTCCTGATCCGAGCTCTGCTAACGCCTGTTTGCTCTTCTCCTCCATGTGTTCCCCGTCCCGAAGCCCCAGCGGGATCCTTTAAGCGGAGAGACCCTAACCTACACAATACTGTGTTTCTCCAGGATCCTTTAAGAGGAGAGACCCTAACCTACACAATACTGTGTTTCTCCAGGATCCTTTAAGAGGAGAGACCCTAACCTACACAATACTGTGTTTCTCCTGGATCCTTTAAGAGGAGAGACCCTAACCTACACAATACTGTGTTTCTCCAGGATCCTTTAAGCGGAGAGACCCTAACCTACACAATACTGTGTTTCTCCAGGATCCTTTAAGAGGAGAGACCCTAACCTACACAATACTGTGTTTCTCCAGGATCCTTTAAGAGGAGAGACCCTAACCTACACAATACTGTGTTTCTCCTGGATCCTTTAAGAGGAGAGACCCTAACCTACACAATACTGTGTTTCTCCTGGATCCTTTAAGAGGAGAGACCCTAACCTACACAATACTGTGTTTCTCCTGGATCCTTTAAGAGGAGAGACCCTAACCTACACAATACTGTGTTTCTCCAGGATCCTTTAAGCGGAGAGACCCTAACCTACACAATACTGTGTTTCTCCTGGATCCTTTAAGAGGAGAGACCCTAACCTACACAATACTGTGTTTCTCCTGGATCCTTTAAGAGGAGAGACCCTAACCTACACAATACTGTGTTTCTCCTGGATCCTTTAAGAGGAGAGACCCTAACCTACACAATACTGTGTTTCTCCTGGATCCTTTAAGAGGAGAGACCCTAACCTACACAATACTGTGTTTCTCCTGGATCCTTTAAGAGGAGAGACCCTAACCTACACAATACTGTGTTTCTCCAGGATCCTTTAAGCGGAGAGACCCTAACCTACACAATACTGTGTTTCTCCTGGATCCTTTAAGAGGAGAGACCCTAACCTACACAATACTGTGTTTCTCCTGGATCCTTTAAGAGGAGAGACCCTAACCTACACAATACTGTGTTTCTCCTGGATCCTTTAAGAGGAGAGACCCTAACCTACACAATACTGTGTTTCTCCAGGATCCTTTAAGAGGAGAGACCCTAACCTACACAATACTGTGTTTCTCCAGGATCCTTTAAGCGGAGAGACCCTAACCTACACAATACTGTGTTTCTCCTGGATCCTTTAAGAGGAGAGACCCTAACCTACACAATACTGTGTTTCTCCTGGATCCTTTAAGAGGAGAGACCCTAACCTACACAATACTGTGTTTCTCCAGGATCCTTTAAGAGGAGAGACCCTAACCTACACAATACTGTGTTTCTCCAGGATCCTTTAAGCGGAGAGACCCTAACCTACACAATACTGTGTTTCTCCTGGATCCTTTAAGAGGAGAGACCCTAACCTACACAATACTGTGTTTCTCCTGGCTCGTCTTCAGCAGGCACTCAGTGAATTGAAAGATTTCGCCTGTGTCCAGAGGAACTGCAAGGTCAAATAAAGCTCCTCGGGAAGAGTGGAGAGTTTCCCTTTGTGTCGACGTGACCTTTAAATCCTCGGGTTGCTTCCACTGTCACAGTCTGAGCGTTGGGATCCACAAAGACAATAGCAGGGTTAGTGTCAGAGGATTGACCCCTGCGTGACCTTTGACCCCCGCATGACCTTTGCTCTGCCTCTCTTATATCCTATCAAGTGTGCTAATAATGAGCCTATTAGCCGTACAATTAGCAAATACACTACATCAAAGCAATACTAATTTTGGGCAGTATCTATATTTCTTGTAACTCTTTACACTAAGGTTTCATTTGTAAGCTACATTAGTCAACATGAACTAACTATGAGTTCTACAGCATTTATTAATCTCAGATGATGTTACATTATTAAAATCAAATGTATTGATTTTGTATTTTATCATATTTTGTTATATAATTCAAAGGAACAACAAAAAAATACAGAACAATTACAGTCTTCCCACCCAAATAAAGTTAAAATAATTTAACAAAGTTAAAATAATAATAATAAATCAATGACATACACCACACACACACACACACACACACACACACACACACACACACACACACACACACACACACACACACACACACACACACACACACACACAATATGTTCTGCTAACATTAGTGCACTATAAACCAACATAAGTGAACAAATGTTTTTATTAACTAACACTGACAAAGGTTATTAAATGTTGTTACAATAAATTGCTCACTGTTAGTTCAAGTTATCTAAAGGAATAATTAATGTTAACAAATTGGGCATTATTGTAAAGTGTTAACAACTTTTATTTTAGGTCTGAAACTTTATTTGATCAATTGGAAAATGATCATATCATGAAAACTTGTTGAACAATAAGAGGGATTTGTGATGTTAGCTGGAAATGTAAGTTGTTTCAGAGCATATTGTGTTGTATATCAAGTGAAACGCTTCAGGAACAAGAACAAATGTGGGTGGGGCTTGATTGGATGCTTGTGGTTTGCTATTGGTGGATCTCATGTGTGTGACAGGTTGCCCCGCCCTCGCCCTTTTCTCAGAAGAAACATTTGAGAAGAATTTACTTAATTTATTCTCTTTTTTCAGAGAAACAACTGAGACACAAAGCTGATGTCCAGGCAAATATCTCTCTTCTTTTGCCACACAGTATTTCTATCCAGATCATGTTGTCTACACTTGTTTTAGAGTTGGCCGGATATTCTTACAGAGTGTTATTACAGTTCACTGAAACTTATAAAACCCTGAAAAAACATGTTTGTTGCTTGAAATAAAATAAACGTTAACTGGAATAAAATACCATAAAAACACTTAAACTTATGTTATACCAGCTAGTTGCCAAGGCAACATTTATCATTTTCGTTTAATGTGATGTGAAATAACTAAAACTAAAACTGAAACAGAAATTGACTATATAGATTTTTTTTTAAATAAAACTTATAAGAATGACAAAAAAAAAAAAAAAAATTACTAACACTTTAACAGAAATTAAATTTAAAATATATTTTTATATGTAAATATAAAAACTAATTCAAAATATGAATAAAACTATAATATTATATCTCAATATTACTAAATAAACACTGGTTTTTAATGTCCCTGAGGTCTGTGAGCGGCTGGCCTACAGGGGGCAGCACACCAAAACACATCAGCCACTCCACACGGGGTCTGTTGACCTCAGTCGTCCTGTACAGCTGTTCTCAGCACATGTGTGTGTGTGTGTGTGTGTGTCAAGGCAATCTCTGAGAGGTGCTTGTGATTTATTGGGAAAGGGAGGCCGTTTCAAAAGCCTGTCTCTTATTTCTATATGGAGCCGCTTCACTGAGCTCAAATAAGTGACTTCTCTTACCTTTTCACAACGCACAAAAGCGTAATCCGTGGACGACTGAAGCCAGCGATGTAGACAGTGACCAGGACCACCAAAGTGTGTGTCAGGTCCATCTGAACACACACACACTGACACATGACTGCAGCTTCATGAAGTGAAAAGAAGGGGAAAAAGACAAGGATGTCCATAGTCATTCTTCCCGAGAGAAAAGCTGTTTAGAGCCCAAAATAAAGGCCAGAAACACAACAGAAGAGGAACAAAGAGTGAGTGACGGAGACGGGTTCGTCTCCGAGTCTCTAACCCGTTCACACAACACACATCAGGAGATTATGCTTTATAAACTGCAGAGAGACACATCGCAAGTGATATTGCTTAAACTGAGAGCAAATACAGAGTTTAGCTCAAAGTCAATATGAAACGCCTTTCGCAAACCAATCCGGTGTATTTCAGAGTAAAACAGTGAAAACTGCTGAAGATGAAGACTGATCTGAGATCTGAGTCCACTTGAAAATCCTACATTTAACCAACTCTCAACTTCAATCAATAGATTTATAACACTGCATTAGAACATGTGACCAGACTATTGGCTAATAGTTTATATTTTACTTATAGAATAAAGTAAAAACACATTTACCTAAAGCAATTTACAAAAGGGAATAGGTGCATAATCTCGCATAACAGAAGTTGATAGACTATTGCTTAAAAGTTCATGTAAAGAAAGAGGTTGAGCAAGTTATTATTACTCTTATTTTTATGAACGACTCAATAAGTTTTCTTTTTTAATAAAGCATGAACTGATCAAATGTAAACCTTGAATCCAATGTAAGTCACTTTGGATTGCAAACGCATAAATGCAAATGAATTAATCACACAAAAAAACAGGAAGCTGAATTGTGAAAATAAATAGATCAACGTTGATGTTTAAGTCTCCTGTTTTCTCAGGAGAAATGCCTGGAAAACAGGAGACTTAAACATCAACAAAACGTCTCAAATTGTGCTCAGATTTGTACTCTACAAACCAGCTGCGCATCAACAACCGTCTCAGAGTCTGTTTTATGTCTCCTTATAGGAATTCACATCTGAGACAAAGTAGATAATGGAACATAACTGAGACGCGCTCCTCTGGGACAAGGACAACAATCGCTATCAATACGACACACAAACATGCCAATTAACATGATCTTTCCTAACTGGATGGACATCAAAGACTCGATACTATCACTGGTACAACATAAAGCACTTTAGGGTCAGCGGTGATGCAGATTGTCTTTTCCCTTCAACGGCTCGGTATCGCAGGCCTCCAGTAGCTTTCTTTTCTTACAGAGGAGCAATTAGAGATAATGCTTTATTTAAACTGTTTATACACAAGCTTTTATCCTGCTGTTAATGTGGGCGTTTGTACGCCGAGGGTCAGCGAGAGCTTATCGCAGGCATCTGTGTAACGCAGGAGGGTTTGTCCCGATCCTGACGGGATAAAGAGGGAGCGGAGCACATCAAACGGCCCTGAAGACCAGCAGGACCCAGCAGACCTCACCCTGAGGGCCCCGAGGACCCCGAGGACCCCGAGGACCGCCTGATTATGTACACGGGGCGTGTCTGTACTCGACTGACCCGACAACAAACACACACCAACACTCAAGAATCAGCGCTAGTCATAGTGATAACTTTAACTTTCTGAATTACTTTGTTTACTTGCTTCATGCTTTACAAATAAACATTCATTGAATAAATAATACATTTTTGAATATTTAAGGATTCAATAATTATATATACTGTATACACACACACACACACACACACATTCATTGTGTTAAAAATAGTAATAATTTAGTCATAATAAATTGTAATAATAAAAAATAGGAGTACATGTGTCCAAACTATTGGCTGCTAATTAATATTCTAGTTATAAAACATAATACAAAAATTCAACAAAATAAAATTTTATCCAAAACGGCTTACATCTGAGGAATATGACAAGCGATTCTTCATAGAGCCAACAATATTTATTCATATATTTATACAATGCCAAGTTTACACACACACACACACACACACACACACACACACACACACATAATCCACAAAACACCCTTTCATATTCTATTCTATGTATTTATTTTGATCATAACTGTAACAGAAACTATTGATTTCAGCTGTAATTATGAAGTGTCTGAAGTATTCACTGATGTAGATTTCTGTTCTGTCTCTCCTCTATCGCTTGTTCTGTCTCTCCTCTATCGCTTGTTCTGTCCCTCCTCGCTCTTGGTCTGAAACCTGTGGTGGTTTAGACTTACAGTGTCGGTGACTTGTTTAAGCGCTGAGACAGATTTCAGTAATGTTGTGAATAGTGAGATATTCATAGAGATATGAACAGTCTTTATATGAGGACATGAACCGATCGACTTCAGCACAAGATACCGTCTGCAATTAAAGAGCTAAATTAATTCTTCCATTCTCATTTCTGCTAATCTCAACCATCCTCTTCTTCTAAAGCTCCAGAATATCCACACATCCGTGGCTCTAATGCGACTCAGCGGTGCCGTTCTGTCCTTAAAATGTCGAGTCACAGTGTAACTGTAGTGTTGTGTGGTTTAGATTCGCTCATACGCTGATCTAAAGGTTCAGGCGTGGACTAGAATTACTGAGCACACTTCTGAGTGTTCTTAAGAGCCAGAGACGCTGAAACCAGAGACCTTCAACAACAGCAGACACCAAGTCCAGGAATTACACTGCAGTCTATTATCTATATATGCCTGAATATTAAAGGAATCCTGACATGAGAAATCAAATTTGCCTTGATCTTTTGACATATAAAAGAACTTTGTACCATTAAAACATCCTGCAAATGTCAGAGCTTAAAACATCCTCCTCATTATAAACAAAGCTCCAAGAGCGGCTCGTTTGGATATTGCGGGATCTGTGACGTCACATGGGCAAATACATTTGCATAAGCCCGCCTCCAGAGCAAGACATCATCCAATAGTTATACATCATCGCATCATAGGCCCCGCCCACTGGCGAACGGCTGACGTTTGCCTTCACCAGATGTGAGAGCGTTCGCTTTGATCAGTTTAAAGAGTTTCTAGAGACGTCAGAAGATCCCGGTGTCGGGAACAAGCGGATGGTTTACCTTAGTGGCGTCCCGGATCACGTCAGAGGATTATATGTTTGTTCAGAGCGTTTGGCGAGGCACAGTGTAATGAAGAGTTCAATAGAGTCTTACAGCCCCTGCGTCACAAACCCGGAGTAAATCATTTTATAATGCTTTATATGGATAGTGTTTTCAAAACACTTACTCGATAGGCCGTTCTAACCCTGACATTAGCCAATCACAGCAGTGTCTGTTCGCTGACACGCCTTAAAGGAGCCGCGCCCTAAAAATTGATCATTTCAGACACAGTCAGCAGGAGAGTAAAAAAATAAGAATTTTTCTGCATATATATTAGTTTTATTTTGTGCAAAACTCTTAATTAACATTATAAGTGAAGGATATATTAAAATAATACTTTAAAAATCCATGTCATAGCTCCTTTAAACTTTCTTTCTTTGAATCACATTGAGCACAATGATACTCCAGGAAGTGACATCATCTTGGTGGGAAAACAAATGGTTTGTGTCACACTAAAATATTCCATTCTGTTAAACCAAATTACACAAATTAGTTTGATAATATCAGAGGGGTGTTTCGTTCAAAGGTTTGGGGGGAGATTTCTTAATGTTTCTGAAAGAGTCTCTTCTGCTCACCAAAGCTGCGTTTATTTGATCAAACATTTCAGTAAAAATTCTGAAATATTATTAGAATGTAAATCAGCTGTTCTCTATGTGAATATATAGTAAAGTGTAATTTTTTCCTGTGATCAAAGCTGAATTTTCAGCATCATTACTCCAGTCTTCAGTGTCACATGATCCTTCACAAATCACTCTAATATGATGATTTGATGATCAAGAAACACTTATGATTATTATTAATGTTGAAAACAGTTGCATTGCTTCAGACTTCTTTGGAAACTGACATAAATTTAATTTTGCAGGATTTTTTGATGAATAGAAAGTGTTTTTTTTTAATAATCCTTACAAATGTCTTTACTGTCACTTTTGATCAATTTAAAGATGTCTTTATTTCTAAACAAAAATAATAATAATTTGAACAGTAGAGTATGTGTGTGTATATAATTAACTTTACAGAGATCTATAATTTGAACGGTAAAATGACATGTATTATCTTGTTGAATGTAGTAGAATTGTTCCCGGTATGGTGCGTTAGCTTTACAGTAAACCAATTAACATGTTTTCACATTCACTGACATCAAGTCCATCTTTTAAATTCAATTAGTGTCTTCTTGAGCCAGACAAAAGGAGAGAATGTTATGCAGATGAGCTCCTGAAGGTCAAGGGTCGCCATCGTTTTCTTCAGCGCTGTGAGATCATGACATGCGAAACAAAGGTAGAAATGCCAGCGGGTTCGAGAGCATCTTCCGGCTCTCCTCAGGAATACAGCAGGACACACACACAATGAGACGCTGCACAATCATTAATGCAAATAAACTGATTTCTGCCCTGTTTTACTTAGGTCAGTGATTCATTATGAGAGAACAACAATAGGCTTCACAGACGACGATAAAAGAACAGAACGACCAACAGCAGGAGCGCTGAATAACAGACACATCCACAGAAGTTTAACTAGGAAAGAGCTGAAGTATCTATATCTGAGTGGAAGGAAAAGCATTAGCATTCCCATCTGGACCTTTCCAAAAAATGTATTCATTTTTATACAATGCTCTCGAAGTCGATTGACACCTTTTGCACCGACTATGGTGTATTTAGCTGTTAACTTCCTGAAACTCACCGTCCGCTGGTCAGTGTTTAAAACACCTGGATGTTGGTCCTGGAAGACGGTGAAGCGGTCTCTGACTCCAGAGCTGTTTCTGCTGCACACACAACAGATAAACATAACATTATACTACAAATGATTATATTGCTCTCACTTACATATTATCATATGCTGCTGTTGCCAGGCGTTTTACCGAAATTAATGAATTCTTGACATTTCTCGTAACCTTTGACTCCAATCAATATGTGTGTCACTGTAACATAGTCATTTTCCATTTGATATGCACTCAGAAAATCAATTATTAAAGAAAGCTATTATTTTGCCACTAACCCCCCTTGGAACATACAATTTATGATTCATGGAATACATATAATGTAATTAAGAGCTTTGAAGTGAATCTATTTGCCTTCATTTGCACTGCCAGGTCCCTGTGTGTGTGAGAGAGGAGGAGAACCGAAGATCCTGCACTCTATAGAAGAAAAGAACATTTCAGAAGATGCCTAAAAATGCTGGACTTTCGCAGTATTTATTTCAGCCAATCACTGTGAAGTACACTGGGATGCTGGACAGTAATCCATGTGCAAATTTGATAAGTTGCTGTTGGAATCTAAGATAGCCGAGTGAAGTCCTGACATATCCGGAGAAATTATCAAACCCTTTCAGCATTCAGTATCTTCACTGGACTCCGTTCAACTGGAAACCAGTTTATTTCCCGGATTCTGAACGTACTGACCATGACTAATGCCAGATTTGAATAATACTAGTTCCTTATTCAGGACTTCCTTCCATCTTTATGGTGGTTTTATGCATGGATTGCACTAAGGAGAGTCTCAATTTACATTTTTGATGTGACATGGCGATCTAAAAGATTATTTAGAAATTAATTTTTGCTGTCGCTCCGTCGTCTTTTGTTGGATGCCGCGAAGCTT
The DNA here is from genome assembly GCF_951802725.1 of Rutilus rutilus. Classification (NCBI taxonomy): domain Eukaryota; kingdom Metazoa; phylum Chordata; class Actinopteri; order Cypriniformes; family Leuciscidae; genus Rutilus; species Rutilus rutilus. The sequence goes on from NC_140215.1 coordinate 129,198, forward strand.
CCTCGATCCGCTGATTAGCTCGCGCGGCTTCCCATCGCTCGCATTCGAGCATCCGGAGACAATGTAAGCCTGACTTTGGGAAATTCAACTCGTCCATGTGGAACGTGATTGATAAAGCCAGCCGAGCATGATGGGAGCTGATAGCACCAATGCTAATGCTGTTTAACAGCGACGGCGCTCACAGCAGGCATAAAGCTGACGGAGGAAAGACAATGAAAACAACATTATTTTACGAGTCGTGATGTAATGACAGCGTCTGCTCACAAAGGCACATGTGTTCTGCTATTTATCTACACATTTACTGCTAAATACAGAAACTCTCCGTCTACACCGTCTCCGGCTGAAACGAGGAATGTTGATGTTCCCTTTCAAGGGAACTCGAGCTGCGTTTGAGACGCGGTGGGAACGCTCTGCGTGATTGCGTCGTGAAGCACGTGTATAATCAGTCCAATGGAACGAAGGAACGTCATCAGTGACGTCACCGACCAGGAAGGTATAAATAACCCTTGAGATCAGATCAAACCAGCTTCTGTTGTCTTCAGCAAGCGCTCTCTGTATATCTGTCCCTGTCATATTTATTGTTGTCTGTCAGCTCAATATATATATATAAAATGGCGAATAAGCAAGAATACAAGCGTTGTGTTGTGCCCTGCCCTCGTTTCATCACGGGTGGGGACACACATCTGCTTTGTGTTTTTTGTTTGGGAGTGGAGCATGCCCAGTCAGTTCTCGAGGGAGCTGACTGTGAGCATTGCGTTAAGCTGTCCTTGCGGACGCTCCGCTCTCGCCGGGCGTTCTTCGAGGAGGACGGTTCGGTTCGCGTTCCCCGAGGTGCGGGTCCCGCTGCTGCCGAGGCACAGCGGAGGCTTTCATCTTGGGGTTCGCATATGGATTTAGTAGCGGGGTTTGAGACGGGCCCCGCCCTTTCTCAACCCTTACCTGCTGAATCCGGTGCTTCAGCCCAGGAAGGAGCCCGCTCTGCGGCTTCTCCTCCCCGGGTTGAGGCACCATTGTTGCGGCTATCCAGTTCTGAGGAACTGGATGCCGTGGAAGTTGAACATAATATTGAAGACGAGTGTTCGCCAGCTCGTATTTCGGGGGATGAGGAGCTTATGGAGGTTTTAACTCGTGCTGTTGCCAAGTTAAATATTGAATGGCCAACTGATAATGTTGATATTGTTCAAAAAAAGAGTCTTTTAGATGAACGTTTTTTGCCATCAAAAACACGACCTCCTCGTCGGGAACTGCCGTTTTTTCCCGATCTCCACACTGAGGTGTCGAGATCGTGGATTAAACCAGCATCTTTCAGAGTGCATAGTCCACAAACACTGAACTATAGTAATATTAAAGATATTTCCCACTATGGTTATTTGACGATGCCTCCGGCGGAAGAGACGCTTGCGAGCTATCTCTCTCCCGAGTCATCGTCATCACTGAAAGCCCCGACGTTACCCACCAAGCCATTAAAAGCCACTTCTATGATGGTGGGTAAAGCTTATACGGCAGCAGGTCAGGCAGCAGGATGCTTGCATACTATGTCTATATTGCAAGCGTATCAGGCTGACCTGCTGAGGGACATGGATGATTGTGAGGAAGTTAGTGCTGACGCAATTCGAGAATTGCGTCGGGCGACAGATCTATCTCTCCGGGCCACCAAGGAGACGGCTAAATCTGTGGGCCGTTCTATGGCAGCCCTGGTGGCCACGGAGCGCCATTTATGGTTAAATTTGTCTGATATAAAAGATAAAGATAGATCTGTTCTTCTGGATGCCCCGCTTTCGCCTTCGAGTTTGTTCGGCGATGCTATAAATTGTGTTGTAGATAGATTTACTGAATCTAAAAAACAAGCAGCGGCATTCCAGAGGTTTCTTCCTCGCCGATCCAGTGTCCCAGGGACTGCTAATGTCAAACCAGAGCAGTCCCGACCGTCTACGAGCTCCTCACAACAGCAGTATAGAGTTCAACAAAAACAAAGCGTCGCCTCTCGGGCTCCGCCACAGCCTGGGGAGCCCAGGGGGCGGCCGCAGTTCAAGTCAGTTAGAGGTAGACAAGATCTGAGGACTGTCATCTCTAAAAAGGCTTGGGACAAGAAGAAGTCCTGACGCCCAAGGTGTCAAAATGTTGAGGGTGGTCCCCTCGGGGGAGGGACGGTTCCGAGGAATCGTTTCTCCTCCGCGCCCTCTGGGGGGCGGTTCTCTGAGGAGAGCCGCAGCGCTGCCACATCGGTTGTTCCCTGCCGGTTCGCCGTTTCAGGGCACCGAGGTGTCAGCGTCCCTGTGCGATCCTCCGAGGAGGGTCGTAGAACGGTCAGTTCGGTTGTTCCCTGCCGGTTCGCCGCTTCAGGGCACCGAAATGTCTGTTCGACTAAATCCAGAGGCCAGTCTCGAGAGGCTGGTTCCCTTAGCAGAATTTCTGGTAGCGTGGAAACTTCTACCAAATATTTCTCAATGGGTCCTGCATGTAGTGGAAAAGGGTTACAGAATTCAGTTCGGGTCGTGTCCGCCCAGATTCCAGGGGGTTCTGCCCACAGTGGTGGACTCCGAGCAGGCTCTGGTTATGGAGCAGGAAGTAATGACGCTTCTTCGAAAAGGAGCTATAGAAAGGGTCTCTCCTCCCAGCAGAGAGTCAGGGTTCTACAGCCGTTATTTCATTGTTCCAAAAAAGGATGGGGGGTTGCGTCCTATTCTAGATCTGCGTCAGCTAAACCGCAGAGTACAGAAACTCAAGTTCAAGATGCTTACGCTCAAACAGATTGTATCACAGATTCAGTCCGAGGACTGGTTTGTGACAATAGACTTGAAGGACGCATACTTCCATGTATCGATTCATCCTCATCACAGGAAGTTCCTGAGGTTTGCTTTCGGGGGCGAAGCATACCAATATCGGGTTCTTCCCTTCGGCCTAGGTTTATCACCCCGCACTTTTACAAAATGTGTGGATGCAGCGCTGGCTCCACTGAGACTCCAGGGCATTCGCATATTAAACTATCTAGACGATTGGTTGATTCTTGCTCAGTCAGAGCAGATGGCAGTTCGGCATCGAGGTGTCGTTCTGGCTCATATAGAAAAGTTGGGGTTACGGCTCAACTCCAAAAAGAGTGTGCTCCTCCCAGCACAGAGGACCACTTTTCTAGGAGTAATTTGGGATTCAATAACAATGCAGGCACGTCTGTCTCCTGCGCGAATATCAGCGATTCTCACAGCCGTAAAAGGGGTAAAACTAGGCCAGTCACTCACTGTCAAACAATTTCAAAGATTGTTGGGGCTCATGGCAGCGGCGTCCAACGTAATTACTTTTGGCCTTCTGTACATGAGACCTTTGCAGTGGTGGCTCAGGACCAGGGGGTTTTCCCCGAGGGGAAATCCGTTTCGCATGATCAAGGTCACGCGGCGATGCCTTCGTGCTTTGGTCATGTGGAAGAAACCTTGGTTCCTCGCCCAGGGCCCAGTGTTGGGGGTGTCTTGTCGACGCGTAACGCTTTCGACAGACGCTTCCCTCACGGGGTGGGGCGCAGTCATGAGCGGACGCTCAGTGTCAGGTCTTTGGCGGGACCATCATCTGTCTTGGCACATAAATTGTTTAGAAATGATGGCCGTATTTTATGCTCTGAAACACTTCCTGCCAGACCTGAGAGGCCACCACGTGTTGGTCCGCACGGACAACACGTCGGTGGTCTCATACATCAACCATCAGGGGGGTCTGAGGTCTCGACCACTGTGCAAGCTGGCTCATCAGATCCTCCTATGGGCCCAGGGGAAATTACTGTCCCTCAGGGCAGTATATATTCCGGGGCATCTGAATGTAGGAGCAGATATTCTGTCAAGACAGGGGCTGAGGCCCGGGGAGTGGAGGCTTCACCCCGAGGTGGTGGAGTTTCTGTGGGAGAAATATGGGCGAGCCCGAGTCGACCTTTTCGCATCATCAGACTCAACCCATTGTCCTCTTTGGTTCTCCCTCACACATCCAGCCCCTCTCGGACTGGATGCAATGGTGCAGGTGTGGCCGAGGCTACATCTGTACGGGTTCCCCCCAGTATCTATGCTCCCGGGAGTTCTGGAGAGAGTTCGCCGGGAAGGGGCTCATCTACTATTAATAGCTCCGTACTGGCCAACCCGAGTTTGGTTCTCGGATCTGGTATCACTTCTGGACGGCTCTCCGATGGAGATTCCCGTCAGGAGGGACCTGCTGTCCCAAGCAAAGGGCACGATATTTCACCCTCGCCCAGAGTTGTGGAAGTTGTGGGCTTGGCCTCTGAGGGGGCCCAGCTCATAGAATCTGGTCTCTCGACTGAGGTCGTTGAGACCATCCTTCAATCCAGAGCTCCTTCCACGAGGAAACTTTATGCTTTGAAATGGAAACTATTTTCTACATGGTGTAGAGATCGTAATTTGAATCCTGTTAACTGCCCTATTGGTACAGTTCTCGATTTTCTACAAGACCGTTTCTCTGCTGGATTATCTCCTTCCACCTTAAAGGTGTACGTAGCGGCTATATCTGCATATCATACCCCTCTGGCGGGTACTTCAGTTGGGAGAGATCCTCTAATTATTCGTTTTCTCCGTGGCACTTTGAGGTTGAGACCTGTATTGCACTCTAGAGCACCGGCATGGGATTTGGCCATTGTACTTGAGGGTCTGGCTTTGGCTCCCTTCGAGCCCATTGAGGAGGTTTCAGAAAAGTTCCTTACTCTAAAAACTTTATTTCTTCTTGCTATTTCCTCTATCAAGAGAATTGGTGATTTACAAGCCTTGTCGGTGGCTCCATCGTGTCTGGAATTTGCACCTGGTATGGTGAAAGCATTTCTTCACCCTAGACTGGGTTACATTCCTAAGGTCCCTACTAATGTTGGGGGCCCAATTGTGCTGCAGGCCTTTTATCCTCCACCATTTAATACCCCAGACCAGGAAAACCTGAATCTGTTATGCCCTGTGCGGGCGTTGGATGCTTACGTCCACAGAGCTGCCCTGTGGCGTAAATCGGAACAATTATTTGTCTGCTTCGGAGCACCTAAGAAAGGGTGTCCTGCATCAAAACAGATTATGAGTAAGTGGATAGTTGAGGCTATTTCACTGGCATATGAAGCGGCCGGACAGCCTTCACCTTTGACTGTTCGGGCCCATTCTACGAGGAGTATGGCTGCCTCTACGGCTTTAATTTCGGGAGTTTCCCTTTTAGACATTTGTAATGCGGCAGGATGGTCCTCCCCGCATACGTTTGTGAGATTTTATGACTTGGACCTCTCCACTCCTGGGGTCAGGTTGCTTGCTTCTTAGTATGCTCAGGGTACTTCATACAGAACAGGCACATCGTCATTATGGCTGAGTGGGTATGGGGTTCCCACCGCGTCTCAAACGCAGCTCGAGTTCCCTTGAAAGGGAACGTCTCAGGTTACGTATGTAACCCTGGTTCCCTGATAGGGAACGAGACGCTGCGTTCGCCTGCCATACTTCCTGCTTGCCTTGATCGACTTGCTTCAGGCTTATCAGAAGCTGGTTTGATCTGATCTCAAGGGTTATTTATACCTTCCTGGTCGGTGACGTCACTGATGACGTTCCTTCGTTCCATTGGACTGATTATACACGTGCTTCACGACGCAATCACGCAGAGCGTTCCCACCGCGTCTCAAACGCAGCGTCTCGTTCCCTATCAGGGAACCAGGGTTACATACGTAACCTGAGACGTTTTCACAATTCTTTCTATATCAAAAACTACTGATAACTATGTTATATTTACAAAAAATGCATAGTATTTACTCAAATGACACATAACTATTTCTACAATCTATATCTTCACTTGCTACAATAGACTTTAATTATGTTTCTGCTATATTAGGGCTATATGTGGCCCGAAACAGATGTGCGTCTTAGGCTAAATAAACAAAGCCCAATTTTCAACGTCAAATGAAGGCTATGGCGGGCCGACTTGATTTAGCCCAAAAACAACGTCTTAATGACGTCTGGTGCTGGGTGGGTTGACTGTACTTTACTAAACATTTACTAACTATACTAAACATTTCATATCTGATGTTAATGACCAGCAAAAATAATCAGGCAAACTAATAAACTTTTGTCTAATTTCACCATTTTGAATTGAAAATAGGCCAAATTTACGTGATTTGTGTAATGTATAGTAACTTTCAGTGTGAGGGAACGAGAAACATTAAAGGGATGGTTCGGAGTAAAATCAACCTAGGGTCCTCTGCACCATGACCTCGAGCCAAACACCCCCCACTTTAATGAACATTATTAAAGTTAGAGCTTATGTAGAGATATCAGCCGGATGGTTTAGTGCAGGCGCTAATGGATCCAAGGCTGTATCTGGTAAATTACCCCACTAATAATGCCCAGAATGGTACCAAACTTCTACAGTAGTACAAATAGGTTCTGTACTCATAAAACGAGGCATTGGAAAGTTTGCCGTCGTAAAAGTCCTGGCAGAAAGGGATGGGTTAGGATGGATCCTTATGCATTGTTTTCTGCCAGGACTTTTACGTGCTTTTCCCAAACCACTGAAGTGATGTTAGCAGTAGCATTAGCCTACTATAGAAGTTTGGTGCCATTCTGGGCATTATTAGTGGAGTAATTTACGGGATACAGCCTTGGATCCATTAGCGCCTGCACTAACCCATCCGGCTGATATCTCTAAATAAGCTCTAACTTTAATAATGTTCAACCAAGGGGAAAAAAGGCTTCTGGGGGGGTGTTTGGCTCGAGGTCATGGTGCAAAGGACCCTAGGTTGATTTTACTCCGAACCGTCCCTTTAATAAAGCCGCTTTCATCATATTGAGCATAAGATTATTAATTAATGTGTACATATTGTGAATGAATTTAATAAACTTAGTTACCTAGGTTTTCTAGTAGCCTGTGAAGTAGTGCAATGAAGCGCTCTTTGAATCTCGTCAGTACGGGCAGGTCGTCATTCTCAAAACTAAGATGGAAACGCAATCCAGACCACATTAAACACAGCTTTACTCGCACCACAATGTGCCAATTATAAAATAACAAACTTTGAGGAGATTTTTTTGTATATATTTAAACATGTTTTGTGCACTTGATGTTGAGTGTAAAATGTGATTCCTGAAGCAAAAGCGTTTGGAGTGTCAAACGACACACAGCTCTCGTCTCATTTCCAACACACACAGTTAATGGAGGCTGTAACTCAGTTCAACTTGCAGACCTACTTTCTTTACCTCGCAGCTCTTCAGTGCTTTCTGTTGTGTCACACTTATTATCATGGTTAGAAAGTGGCTTCTATAATGATACCTGCCTTCATCCTTTTCATTTTCATCTCACGAGAGATGTAATCCAAATAAGTCTGGCATTTTCAGATTACCACAGGCTCCTGTTTAGCGCAGATGACAAATCTCCTTATTTACAAGGCATGAGCTTAGCCTGTGCGCTGCCTTCAGGTGAGCTAGCAGTCGTAACCCAAAACCTCCACACCTTTGTGAGCGCCTGCTTCCGACGTAAGCTGGTTAGGAAAACTCGAGCGTCTCTCTCCCTCTCGGCACGGGAAATCAGTGAGCGAGACAGCCGGATGCCCTGAGACCGTTTAAACTTTATTTCCGCTTGTTGAAACTGATAGCACATTAGGAAAATACCAGCCTGCAGAGTTGAAGAACTCCCACGGTCATGGAGAAAGAGAAAGAGAAAGAGAAAGAGAAAGAGCGGAGAAAGAGAAGCTCCTGTCAGTCTGAAAAGATTATTCCTTTCCTCCTCCCGAACCGCCTAAAGCTGCTTATGCGAGTCCTGTCCCTTTCCTGGCCCTTTCCCGTCCCTTTCCCGTCCCTTTCCCAGTCCCTTTCCCAGTCCCTTTCCCGACCCTTTCCCGTCCCTTTCCCGTCCCTTTCCCGTCCCTTTCCCGTCCCTTTCCCAGTCCCTTTCCCGACCCTTTTCTGTCCCTTTCCCGTCCCTTTCCCGACCCTTTTCTGTCCCTTTCCCGTCCCTTTCCCGTCCCTTTCACGTCCCTTTCCCGTCCCTTTCACGTCCCTTTCCCGTCCCTTTCCCGTCCGGATCTGCTCAGCGTCGGGGAGATTGAGGCCCAGATTTCTCCTAAACAACTTCATTAGGAGTTTTGTCCGGGCCTTGATGGGTTTCTGGTGTCGACGCTCTCGCAGATTAAGTTTCTCCGCGTATAAAGCTGTAATTGTTCCCGATCCGAGCGAGATGCTCCTCCTGACAGAGAACAGGATCTGCTGGAGATGAACTGGAGTCTGAACACTGACATTAAGAGCTGCTCATTCATCAAGAACACAGGAAGAAAGAGAATCATTTACTCCACACCCATGTGCTGATGTGTTTGCTGTGGAACAGAAGAAACAAATATGTAGAACAACATGAGAGTGAGTAAATAACAATACTTAATATAAAATAATAATATAAGTAATGTAAAATAATAACTAGTTACATTAGTTAAAAATAAATAAACAATAATATAAATATAGTAATATAATATAAATAATATAAAATAATTAATTATATAATAAAAATAATAATAAGCATAAAATTACTATTAATAATAGAAAATATATAAATAAACAAATATAAAATAACAAACCCCCCAAAAAATTACATAAAATTAATAATAATAATAAAATAAATTAGCACAAATATAAAACAATAAACAATTATGCAATACAAAGTAAAATAAATAATAGAAATAATAGAAAAGAAATAAAAATAATAACACAAATAAAATATATCAAATAATAAATTCTAAACATAATGATACTTAATTATATACATTATATAAAATATAAATTTCTCATATAAATAATAATAATAATTTTTATTTGGATGAACTCTTCATTTAAGCTGAACTGTACGTTTATGAATAGAACAGGTTTCCATTGGAAACTTTTTTATTATCTCTTCAGGCTGTGTGAAATCATAACAATAATAATAATAATAATAATAATTAAAAAAACATTCACCCTGCTTTTCAAATGGAAAATAACTTGATGTAAGGTGTTTGTTCCCTGGCTTTGTGATTCGCAGAAACGCTCAGATTCTGATATCTATTCCATACAGAAGTCCGTACGGAAACCCGCGAGTCGCATTATTCTCCACAATTCCTCCCAGATTTGATTATGATAAAGTTCTATTAGTGTGTAGCCGTAAATAGAGAATCCATTTCACATTCTATTGTGAGTGAAGAATTGACACGGAAAGTGAAAACGAAACCCGGGAAACATCAGGCGTGGAGTTATTGAAGCACATAATCAGCCAATGGAAACTCTGGGATTCCTCAACTAATAAGTGTCAGAAAACCAAAGCAAAGACTTGAGCTGCTTAATGACTCTCAGCGAGAGTGGATCTCGTTGCTTTAAGCCCAGGATAATTACTCGGAGAAGGGGTTATCCTGAACATGCCTAATGTGGATTTATGCTTTTCATTTGCAGCTGTAAATATGGCTCTAAAGCTGCAGGATTGCTGGAAATCATGGACAATTATTTTGGCTTTTAAAAATGTAATGTATCTGGAAATATGACTGAAAGGCCATGCTTTTAAAAGATATTCATGAATAAACACATTTTCATACTTCAGCATAATTGAGATAAGAATCAAGTGCAGCTTATATAGACACTAAATATGAATAAACCAATAACAGACACTATACTATACAAACGTCTGAGGTCAGCAAGAGTTTATTTTTGGAAAGAAATGAATTATTTTATTCAAGGACACTGATAAATAAACTGATCGAAAGTGACAGTAAAGACATTTATAATGTGACAAAAGATTAAATTTCAAATAAATGCTGTTCTTTTGAACTTTCTATTCATCAAAGAATCCTGAGAAATAAAATGTATGACGGATTTCACAAAATATGACCTGTTTTCAACACTGATAATAATCATAAATGTTTCTTGAGCATCAAATCCTCATATTAGAGTGATTTCTGGAGGATCATGTGACACTGAAGACTGGAGTAATGATGCTGAACATCAGCTTTGATCACAGGAATAAATTACACTTTACTGTATATTCACATAGAGAACAGCTGATTTACACTGGAATAATATTTCACTGTTTTACTGTGTGTTGAAAAGACCTGTTTTTGATGCATTCACCACACAACGCTGGTTGAGTTAGACTCATTTTGTGTCCAGAGTGTAATGAGTAATGAGCTCTGTATTGAATAACAGTGCTAGTTTGTGCTGTCCTCCTCTCGGCTCTTCTAGTCTCGAGCGTCTCACGCGTGTGTTTCTCCTAATCAACTCGTTTCCCCGCTCACACACAGTAGAGGACATGCTGAAGCACTTGAGAGCTGTTTGGATTGTGATAAAGGGTTTAGTTGATCCTTTATAAAGCGTCTCTGCGCTGGACCTTGATCTACGTGTGCTGTTGGCGGAGACGAGATCAAACCGTTCTCATCTTCAGGAGAACGCCGGTCTGATCTCGCTGATGCTTCACGCCTGTCAAACCACTGAACCACACACTCCTTCCGTCTGTATTTTTAGTCTACAGTGGCGGAGCGACATACATGTGTGTCAAAAACACACTCTCAGTTCTGACAATCACACACAGATGATGAAGCGAACACACTGTTGCCTTGTTGAGTTTGTGTAAAGCCCAAAACGACTTATTGCTATTAATGGGTGTGTGTCAGGAAAACATGTCCAAAAGACAAAAATAAGACCTGATTGTTTGCATAAAGAAAGCTTATTTACTGAAGACATTATTTTCACCACAAATTTTCATTACTTCAGTTTTTCCAAACATTTTTGATTCTCATTATTGACTTTATAAAGAGTACTGTATTTATGTTATGATTACAGATTAAAATGTCAACGTTCAATGTCATTTCTAATCGCTCCAGCGCTCTCTTCCCCTGCACACACACAACCTTCATCATGGCTTTAGTTTTGATTCATTTTGTTTAATTTTTGATTCATTTTTTGTTTCGATTAAGATGCATGAATTAAACCGCATTTATAAACATGCTTTATCACTAGAAAAAAGCTGAAATAGCCTGTAAAACATGACAGTATTCTGCAATCATTAGAAACATTTCTCAGTATATATAGAAGCGATCTGGCATGAAGAAAGCTTTACCAATTCATTATTATTAATAATAATTATCGTTAATGGTAACACTTTATTTTACAGTGTCCTTTTTACATAAGTTACATGTACTTACCATAGTAATAACAGTAAATTATGCATAATTACATGCAACCAACCCTCAATCTAACCCTAATCCTACCCTAACCCTATAGTAAGTACATGTAGTTAATTAATATTACAGTACTTAAATATATAATTACACTGTAACATGACACCTTGAAATAAAGTGTAACCTCGTTATTATTTGTATTAATTATTGTAATTAAGAGTGGAGATGTTGACTGACATGATTTATAAGTGTGTATTTTATATTATTTTACACACCACTTTAAAAGCAGTTTCTTTAATGCTAATCAGAAGCATAATGATAATTGATTTCTGTTTGACCTGATGCAAAGTTTCTCTCATCTTGTTCTCATTGATTAAACTCTTTCCAGCTGAATTATTGATCAGGACGTGACCGTTTCACACTAGCATGTTTACACAGTCATCAGAACATGAACATGCTCTTAAACACTGATGGAGAATCAGATGGGAATGTGCAAGAGCTAAAGATCCTGGAGAAGATTCTCATGATTCAGAGAGTTCATGCCGATGCATAGTGTAATTAAAAGTAGGGAAAGTCGTTTTGAATGTCTTTAACGTATTCTCATTAGTATTTCTGAAACCATGCACTACCAACATACTGTCTAAAACAAACTATAGAGAATTTATAAAGCTGTTGACTTATAAACCAAAAGATTGAAGATATTAACTCGTTTTCTGAAATCAAAATGAAGTGAGTTAGTGCTTAAAACAAGAACAAATATCTGAGGGAAGAAAAATACACTTAATTCAAAGAGAAAAAAAGGTTATTGTCAGATGTTTGTTCTTGGTTTAAGCACAAACTCACTTCATTTTGATGATTTTTTCAGTACACAAGTCTTAATATCTTTCACTCATTCTGCTTCTCCAGTAAATGTATCTTGATTTAAGAATGTTTAGATATTTGTGCTGGAACACAAGACAGAAAAATCTTTTTTCTGCAGTGTAACATTATATCAGTTAAAGGAGAAGTTCACTTTTAAAATGAAAATTCTGTCATCATTTAGTCACCCTCATGTTGTTTCAAAGCTGTATGAATTTCTTTCTTCTGCTGAACAGAAAGGAAGATATTTAGAAGAATATCAGTAACCAGACAGTTTTTGGGTCCCAATGACTTCCATAGTATATTTTTTTCCTACTATGGAAGTCAATGGGACCCAAAAACTGTCTGGTTACTGACATTCTTCTAAATATCTTCCTTTCTGTTCAGCAGAAGAAAGAAATTCATACAGCTTTGAAACAACATGAGGGTGACTAAATGATGACAGAATTTTCATTTTAAAAGTGAACTTCTCCTTTAAAGGAGAACTCCGGTCAATTTTAACATTGAGCTCATTTTTTTGTACATTTGGAGTGCTGTCAGTACAGAGAACAACGACAAAAATCGGTGTTGCCTACACCGTGTTATCCTCTTTTTAAAATTTGCACCCTGTTGACTTCAATGGGCCAAGTTTTAAACCTGCTTTCAGTCGATTGTCGAGTTCACGCGCGTGATCATAGGTACTAAACCTATGCGCGTGAACTCGACAATCGATTACTGTGGACTTCGACCGAAAACAGGATGTAAATACAGGTATGTGCGCTGGCTGAATAAACATAATTTTTTATATATTTCTTTCACATCTACTGCAGTCAGATTCACTCGTGTTCACTCTGAAGGAATCACTTGCACAGACCTGTGCACTTGTAATGACACATCAAGGATGTTAAGAGGCTAAAAGCAGGTTTAAAACTTGCCCCATTGAAGTCAACAGGGTGCAAATTTTAAAAAGAGGATAACACGGTGTAGGCAACACCGATTTTTGTTGTTGTTCTCTGTACTGACAGCACTCCAAATGTACAAAAAAATGAGCTCAATGTTAAAATTGACCGGACTTCTCCTTTAATGAAATATATCACTTTTATCATAAATATAAGTTCAGTTCCGTAAACCATAAATGTTTTACAGTAAAGTTCTGTCAATCACAGCAGCCGTTTTCTTCCTGTAAACTTCACTGATTTATTTTCACATTGTGGAAGAAGAGAAGCGAACTAAACTCCACTTTCACAGCCGGTCGAGACTTTGGGATGAATTACAAAAGCCACACTTCAAACTTTCGGCTGTTTGAGAGAGAACATGTTTGTGTCCAGACTGACCCGCACCTGCTCTCGGCCTCCTCTGGACACGATTAGCAGCGTTAGCGTCAGCGTGAGCCTGGCGTCGTGAGGAGTGTGTGACCGAGGTGAGGAGTGTGTGGCCGAGGTGAGGAGTGTGTGTGAAGAGCTCAGCACACGGAGAACAGCGGGACAGATCCTCACCTCGCTGGTGTCAAACGGCCCCTGACTGCCAATAACAGACACCGCTCTCCTGTGAAGAGATCAGGACTCAGAGATCCAGCGGAGCCCGAACTACTGTTTATCTCACAACACCACAGAACTTACTCAAGACATACTTCACATATCTGTTCTTCTTCTTCATTAGCGGCAGATGGAACTGAGAAAAAACCTGAATTATTTCTGCCTTTTTCTGACTGTCTTTCTTTGCTATGAATAATTGAATATTACCTGTTTAGTTGGTATTATTACACCACGCTGATAAATAACATCTGATATTTTTTTAAAACATATTTTACCACTTCTTTGCAGATTGTTAGTTAAATTATACTGTTTAAAAACTTTATTTTGTCATTAAAATTAAGCTTTTGACATTTGACTACTTTTATTTTGATACTGGAACACGCTTTACACCACTGCATCCCACGCTTTACACCACTGCATCCCACGCTTTACACCACTGCATCCCACGCTTTACACCACTGCATCCCACGCTTTACACCACTGCATCCCACGCTTTACACCACTGCATTCCACACTTTACATCACTGCTTCACACACTTTACACCACTGCATCCCACGCTTTACACCACTGCATTCCACGCTTTACACCACTGCATTCCACACTTTACATCACTGCATCCCACGCTTTACACCACTGCATTCCACGCTTTACACCACTGCATTCCACACTTTACATCACTGCATCCCACGCTTTACACCACTGCATTCCACGCTTTACACCACTGCATCCCACGCTTTACACCACTGCATTCCACACTTTACATCACTGCTTCACACGCTTTACACCACTGCATCACACGCTTTACACCACTGCATCCCACGCTTTACACCACTGCATCCCACGCTTTACACCACTGCATCCCACGCTTTACACCACTGCATCCCACGCTTTACACCACTGCATTCCACGCTTTACACCACTGCATTCCACGCTTTACACCACTCCATCCCACGCTTTACACCACTGCATTCCACGCTTTACACCACTGCATTCCACACTTTACATCACTGCTTCACACACTTTACACCACTGCATCCCACGCTTTACACCACTGCATCCCACGCTTTACACCACTGCATTCCACGCTTTACACCACTGCATCCCACGCTTTACACCACTGCATTCCACACTTTACATCACTGCTTCACATGCTTTACACCACTGCATTCCACGCTTTACATCACTGCTTCACACGCTTTACACCACCGCATCCCACGCTTTACACCACTGCATCCCACGCTTTACCCCACTGCATCCCACGCTTTACCCCACTGCATCCCACGCTTTACCCCACTGCATCCCACGCTTTACCCCACTGCATCCGACGCTTTACACCACTGCATTCCACGCTTTACACCACCGCATCCCACGCTTTACACCACCGCATTCCACGCTTTAAACCACCGCATTCCACGCTTTACATCAATGCTTCACACGCTTTACTCCACTGCATCCCACGCTTTACACCACTGCATCCCACGCTTTACACCACCGCATTCCACACTTTACACCACTGCATCCCACGCTTTACACCACTGCATCCCACGCTTTACACCACCGCATTCCACACTTTACACCACCGCATTCCACGCTTTACACCACCGCATCCCACACTTTACACCACTGCATTCCACGCTTTACATCACTGCATCCCACGCTTTACTCCACTGCATCCCACGCTTTACACCACTGCATCCCACGCTTTACACCACCGCATTCCACACTTTACACCACTGCATCCCACGCTTTACACCACTGCATCCCACGCTTTACACCACCGCATTCCACACTTTACACCACCGCATTCCACGCTTTACACCACCGCATCCCACACTTTACACCACTGCATTCCACGCTTTACATCACTGCATCCCACGCTTTACACCACTGCATTCCACGCTTTACATCACTGCTTCACACGCTTTACTCCACTGCATTCCACGCTTTACACCACTGCATCCCACACTTTACACCACTGCATTCCACGCTTTACACCACTGCATTCCACGCTTTACATCACTGCATCCCACGCTTTACACCACTGCATTCCACGCTTTACATCACTGCTTCACACGCTTTACTCCACTGCATTCCACGCTTTACACCACTGCATCCCACGCTTTACACCACTGCATTCCACGCTTTACACCACTGCATCCCACACTTTACACCACTGCATCCCACACTTTACACCACTGCATTCCACGCTTTACATCACTGCATCCCACGCTTTACACCACTGCATTCCACGCTTTACATCACTGCTTCACACGCTTTACTCCACTGCATTCCACGCTTTACACCACTGCATCCCACGCTTTACACCACTGCATTCCACGCTTTACACCACTGCATCCCACACTTTACACCACTGCATCCCACACTTTACACCACTGCATTCCACGCTTTACACCACTGCATCCCACGCTTTACACCACTGCATTCCACACTTTACACCACTGCATTCCACGCTTTACACCACTGCATCACACGCTTTACACCACTGCATTCCTCGCTTTACACCACTGCATCCCACGCTTTACACCACTGCATTCCATGCTTTACATCAGTGATTCCCAACCCCCGGTCCCCGGACCGGTGCCGGTCCGTGGACTCGTTAGTACCGGGCCTTGAAATATTCCCAGAATAATGTTTCTTTTTTTTCTTTTTTCTTTTTTTTAATAATAATAATAATTGTATAATAAATGCTTTTTAAGTGCTATGACGTCATGTTATTTAATCCAAAAACTAAACAATAAATAGATTAAAATGTGTTTATTTGAGCGCCTTGCGATTGCTTAGCAACGCGTCATATCTGAACGGACTGCAAAAAAGCGAGCTGCACCTGAAGTGACAGGGAAGTGGAGAGATGAGCGGGCCGCGATATTTTTTTTTTTTCAATGGCTAATTTCATTGCGGACCGTTCTGGTAAAAGAAAAGGCGATGACCAACTTGAAAAAAGAAAAAAAGTCAAGCTTCATATATACGATACCTCGTACCTGTACATTGGATTTACGACAACAGGCGATTCCGTGGCGCCAAATCCGTTGTGTTATTTGTGGTGAAAAACTGTAAGCTGGTTTTCGTTCATATTTGTGAAGCAGACCTTTTTAAATTTCGTTTTATTGTATCCTGGAATTTGTGTGCATTGTTTTGGATGCATATGTTTTTTTATGGATGCTCAGGAAGAACAGCTTGTCTTGTGCACAGCTATGTAGTAATATCAATAAGCAGTTCATGCTCACATTAAAATAGTTTTGTTCTCATTGGTCTGATCTGGTATTTTTTGTTAAAGGTTAAAGCTTAATCTCTAATTTTATACTTTTAAAAATGATTGGCTGAAATCACTAAGTTATGTGTTTGCTATTGTATTCTGAAACTGTCTGACTGTTGAAACTGGCTCTTATTTTCATACAATTAGCCTTTGTTGTCACCTGTTGGTGAGTGAAAACACTAAGTTGCTGTTGAAGTGATTGTCTTTAGTGGTTCTGGAGAGATTTGACAGGTGAAATGGACTGGTATTTTCATACAATTTGCCATTACTGCCACCTGCTAGTGAGTGAGTGCTGTGTGAGTTGCTTTTGAAGTAGACCTAGCCTAATTGTATGGCAGAAAAGGGAAACATTTTGTGAACCGGTCTGAAAGTTTAAAAAGATTGGTATATTCATACAAGTAGCCTTTGTTGCCACCTAGTTCATTATATGCAAATAAATGATAGGCTATTACTGTTTTACACAGTGATATGTTCCAAACGATGCATCTTAAAATTGACAACTGGTCCCTGGAATTTTTTTTATGAATATGCTGGTCCCTGGCACAAAAAAGGTTGGGAACCCCTGCTTTACATCACTGCATCACACGCTTTACTCCACTGCATTCCACGCTTTACACCACTGCATCCCACGCTTTACACCACTGCATTCCATGCTTTACATCACTGCATCACACGCTTTACACCACTGCATTCCTCGCTTTACACCACTGCATCCCACGCTTTACACCACTGCATTCCACGCTTTAAATCACTGCTTCCCACGCTTACCACCACTGCATCCCACGCTTTGCACTGCACTTGGTGATGTAAAGCTTGGATGCAGCTGCTCGGCCATGGAAACCCATTCCATATAGCTCTACTCACTGTTCTTGAGCTAACCTGCAGGCCACACGAAGTGTGGAGGTCTGTAGCTGTTGACTCTGCAGAAAGTTGGAGGCTTCTGCGCACTGTGAGCCTCAGCATGCGCTGACCCGCTCTGGGATTTTACGTGGCCTAACACTTCCTGGCTGAGGTGGTGTTGTTCCCAATTGCTTCCACTTTGTTATAATACCAATAACAGTTGACTGTGGAATATTAGTAGTGCGGAAATTTCCCAAATGGACTTATTGCACAGGTGGCAACCGATCACAGTACCATGCTTGAATTCAATGAGCTCCTGAGAGCGACACATTCTAGATACTAAAGTTTATGTTGTTATCAATTAACATAATATTTACAAGAAAGCCTTATTTTTGGTTAGAAAAAATTAAGAAATACATGGAATATTTGTAAATGGTCGGTTTTTCATTGTTGAAGTTGCACTCAAACCAAAGTAGATGTATGTTCACTTCACTGTGATATTCATAACTAACTAATGATCTATGTATTTGAGCCAAAATACTGGAGAGAAAAAACACAACCTATGATATCAACAACAAAAGACATGGAAAGTGCTTTATAATGTGCCTTTATAAAGTTACTAAATATATTTGTTTTGCTATCCTATGATAAGATTAGTTGCATTTAATTTTTTGCATTCATCATTGTTTTTCGGGGCTTTTATTCTTTCCTGTGAAGTTGTGCTTCAGTTAATGAATCATGAGTTCTTCATAAGAATGATTCACAGTTCAGATCCTTTCCAATCAGAAATTCAGGAACTTAAAGCAAAATGAGAATTTTTATGATAGTTTATTCTTATTCTTATTCATCATTTATCAATCTTTTATCACTGTTAAAATCTACTTTCTAGCCTGTGAAATGGATTTAAAAGTAAAAAAAAAAGCATTGAAATGCTTATGATTTTGCTTATGATCCATTTGGGAATAGTGCGGTTTAACTTTGTCAGGTTTCAAGATAAAGTTTCTATGGGGATTATTGTAATGGTGCTCGTGCTTAACACATATATACATATATATTTTAAATTCATTTATGATGTATTCCCCCTCTGGCTAGAGATAAGCAGTGCTGCATGGGAAATATACATTGTTCAGTCCAATTCTCATGTGCATCTGTCAGAAAGCCCAGATACACTGATACCACTTCAAACGGGCCTTTGTGGAGGAAGTAAAAGAATTTCCATCATTCCATTTCTTTTCTGTCCGGGACACAAATTTATCAGCTGAACTGCATCTCATTCTCCACTGCTAGAAACCAGTGCGGAGAGGAGGAGGAGAAACCCTATTTCAGTAGCAGCAGCTGTAAGCCGTACACACACACACACACACACACCTCTCTCTCTCTCTCTCTCTCTCTCACACACACACACACACACACACACTGGTCTCTTGCTCTATGTTTTAAATAAGCTCACTGCTTCTCATCACTAATACAGAGTCAGTCACATGTCAAATATATTCAATCAGCTCGTCTGATAGTGGACTGACAGCTGTCTGTATTAATATCTGTTAATGCGAACTGATTTATATTCACCTTTTCCTCTTTTAGATGTAGGCTACCTATAAACACCTGCTGTTGGAGAGAAATCAACTAGTATATTATAAATAATAAAAAATCGTTACACTACAAAAATTATAAACATAATATGTGTGTATATATATATATATATATTAATGACATTGTTTAATTATTATGCTTAATTAATATCATAAACAATATGCAACATTATTAAGTATAACTATTTTTTAAAGCGTATTATATTGTTGTGCTCTCTAACTGCTCAACAGGTTAAAATGCTGTATCTGTATAATATCTGTACAAATGTATCTGTAATTAACGCTAAAGAATGATTAAATGATTAAATACAAAATCTAACGACTAGCACCCAAAAACAGCACAGTGCGTTCAATGAGAAACATGTTCACAAGAAAACAAAAATCCTCATCATCAATATGCCACTAATAACTCGTGCTTACGGTATTATGATGGAGCTGTTCGCTTCGGCTTCATAATAGTTTCTCAGAGCCTATCGAGCCTTTGCTAAGCAAGCAATTGTTTCATGTTCATAAACGCTATGGAAACTGGTCATTATTCTTTCATAATAATTATTCCCGCTGCTACTAATCTCTCTCATTCAATACACAGACAAAAGTGATTCCATAGCATATGTCTGATTCAGTTCTGAATGAGAACTTGATAACAATCTCTTTTCATTTTCGCAATTAATATCCTGCCAATCCACAAGCACTTGGTCCGGCTACACACACACACACACACACACACACACACACACTGACCGTCGAAGGCACAGACAGAAGGAATCGCCGCTTGATATGAACTCGCTGAAGCGCCGTGATTTACACAATTCATTACCGCTAGTGATTCTCTCACTTAGCGTTTTATTAAATGGTTACTTACTCTGAAACAGCCCCGGGGGAGCGAGGCTTGTTGGGTGGCAGATAGATTAAAGTTTACATTGAAAGGAGAGATTGAATTGAGAGTAATCAATAGCATAATGGGGCAGCGGGAGCGAGCGCTTGCCTGCGCTCAAATGAAATTACCATATTTTTAATCTTAATTTTCCACTCTGTTTATCTGACAGTGTGGATGTGCAATCCAGAGAGATAATGAGAGAGTGGGATATTGACACGCCGGCTCTCCAGAGTGCTTGTTTCAGTGATTAAATGCTGTGATCTGTGATTACTTTGTGTCGGGTGTCAGGGCAAGCGGCCAGGGCTCGGGGAGCGTCGCGTCGACAGACGCCCGCGGCAGATGCTAACCGGCTAACCAGCTCTCGCGACTGACACGCGCACAATGGGGAATACTGAAGCAATCTCATCCCAGTCAGCGTGTTTCCCGCCTCAGCTTCCCAGACGATAAGAGGAGCAACACAAAAGTTTGCACAATGAGTATTATCATACGGGCACTTTCCCTCCTCGCGTCCCTCACATTAGCACTCGGACGCTTATCTCAGCGAGGGCCAATAGCAATGCTGATGCAGGACGGGAAAGAGAAGTTAAGAAGGGAAATATAATATAAAAATATACAATTTGCGACAGTCAGCAGCACAATGAATAAACATGACGAATAAATTCCCCGAGAGGTGAAGAGACACTGGATAGAGGTTCTGCTCCGTGTTAATCAAGCGTAATATTCACGATGAACTCAAATTTGTTTTGTTGCTCACAATGAGGCGAATGCGGAAAGCAATCATACACAGCCTGTGGATCACACACACACTCATACACAACCGGCCTGTGGATTTAAGGATTCACTTTGCCATTGTGTGTGATTTGTGTGTGTGCATAAGGAACCTGACAATTACTTTTCGGGCCGTTTTTTGTATATTACCTTCTCTCAAATAAATCGCTTGATGGTGCAAATTTTTGGTGAAGAAGTATAGATGTTTTGTGCCTCTGACAGCAGTCGTGTGAGCAAATCCCACGGGATTGACTGACGCCTGGCACTTTCCCTCATCCATAAAATGAGAGGTAACAGCGTATCTGACTTCTCCTCAAGCCTTTTTCAGGCCCATTCTCCAAACCATTTGTCACATCAAATAAATAGCACAAGTTTAAAGCCTCGTTCCGACTCCCAGCACAGTCTGCCAGTTACTCTTCCAATTTATCATCTTTTGTGCTTCAATCATCGCAAAAGTCTACTAACGTCTCGGTTTGGTACAAGGTTTCCTCACAGGAATCTGGAGAACGAGGCTCCTCATTGGTAGTATATGTGCATCATGCATTAGTTCAATACAAGTTTAAGTGTAAGTTTGTCGATTTCCAACCCGCTTTGTATCTTGCAGTGTTGGTACATGTGAATGAACAATCTTTACTCTTTTTTGCAGTGTTACCTAGACCGAGTAATTACCATTTATTTGTCAGCAGAAGTCAGCGGATGATGTAAACGCTTATGACAGTCCTGAGGCCTGTTGCACGAAGCGGGTTTCAGTTTATGCCCAGGTAAGTTTGAGATTAGTTTGAGCAAACTCTGGTTTTTCGGGCTCAAGAAGGTGGATTGGTTTTTAGCAGGTTTTTACCACGGTAATTTACGCTACACGGCTAACCTGCTCCGGGATCAGGATTTATTCTGTGTTAGAGATCGCAGACCCAAACCGGACCAATCAGCTGTGAGCAAAGTGACACGTATCTGATGCAATACAGCCACGCCCCCTGAATCTCTCGCTCCAAAGACAGCAGTTTATAGTCAAAGAAATTTAGAGACAAAATTGCTCATCTTTTGCTGCTATTTATTTATGATATTTGTATTATATGAATTATAATTATGTATAATAATAAATATTATATTAACTGCCAAGTAATATTAAACTTTGCTTTTGAATTAATATAAATAAAATACATGCATTCATATTTAATGCTTTTAAACAACGTGTTTTCATTTGAGCTCTTTGTGAATCTATAATTATTTACCAGGCTTGTAATTATATAATTATTTATTCCTGGCTTGTAAACGCTTTTAATTTCATGATAATTCACAAAGATCTCTTAATCTTCAGAAGAGAAGTGAATCAGACCAACGCTCTCCAGCTGCCGTGTGATTGGCTGTTCGCTGATGATGTCACACTTTCAGCTGCTTCAGTTAATCACAAACTCTGGATCAAACCTGAGTCGACAGAGAGCGTTTATACCGAGCTTTTTGAGACCGCTGAATCTAAACCAGATTGGATTTATCTGGATTTGTCAACTCTAAACCTGCTCTAAACTCAGAGTTTGTTCAGCCAGCTTTGTGGAACAAGCCTCAGGGCTTTAGTGAAATCTACAGATCATACTTCCACAGGTTTGTATCGCGACAGTCGGATCGGAAGAGGGTTATTAACCGGTTTATTTTGAGAGGTTTATCACTGAAAATCGTACTTTGTCTACTCTTTAAACAGCATTATGGTAAAACTGGATCACCATGGCAAAAGCTTTTGTGAATGCAACGGTGTTTTGCTTCGGGCAGAACTGATGGAATGGCAGTTTCTTTCAGTTTTCCCCTCCGTTTGGCCTAAAACACTGTGTTCATAGTCATCCAGATTGAAATGTTTTTTCAGATTGTGTTCTAAATTCGTTGCAGCCTTTAGTCGCTGTCTACAACGCACTAGAAACCAATAGTGACTGGAAAACTCCTGCTAAACATTTACTCTTTTAATTCTTGCACCCGGACACAACACAAGTTGAGACCATTATGACTAAAAGTTTGCTAAGAAGAATTTCCTCCTCAAGCAAGGCAGTATTAGACTCTAGGGAAGACTACAGCCTCTATTCTCTAGTCAGGAAGCACCGATTTCAAGTTTTACTGAAAGCCATTTTGCCAGCGGTAAATTCCCCCTTTTAGCTCTATATCGACAGCATTTGTGGCATAATGTTGATGACCATAGAAAATAATTTGGACTCGTCTTTGTTTTTTTCCACAGTAAGGCACAATGTAAGAATACGGGGAAATCAACAAAACGTTCCTCTCGTCTCACATCAGTCAGTGTTGAAGATGGATTGTGTGGATTTGAAAGTGAAATAAACTCATGCAGAAGAAAGTCTCCTAAATATCAAAATACACACAGTTTAGCCATAAACGTACAGCGACAAAACAGGTTAAGATGAGAAGAGACTGATTACATGTCAAGTCAAGTCAAGTCACCTTCATTTATATAGCGCTTTTAACAAAATGGATTGTTTCAAAGCAGCTTTACAGTGATAATAGGACATTACCGTAACAGATTGTTTAGGCTTTACAACACGACAGCTCAAAGAAATAAACTATACTTTTACTCATCATTTATCAAAGTGCTTCAATAAAAATACAGGTATATAATGGTTAATTTGTTAAGTAAATAAAACCTTTTTAAACATAAATTATTAAATAAAATGACTAGTCTACATTTTTTTCGGTGGTTTTCATCATTATGCCACAAATACTGCTGATTTATTTTAAATCATATTGCAAAAATGATCAGCACTAAGCTCCTATTTGTTAAGAAAGAAACGATCTTCATCATCATGAAAGCGTCTCCCACATTCCCTCGGTCTTCACAGCCATCATCAGTATGCGTTGGGTTCGGCACACTGATAACGGATCCGCCCGTTCTGAGCTGCTGGCCTGAAGCTTCAGGCAAATAGGAAACTGGTGGCCTGTTCTCAGTCTGAATCCTCTGCATGCTCCGTCACCTCTGCCTAAATGGCCTTTGATTCTCTAGCCGTGAGATTAAAGCTGCAAATGAAAGAACGGGACAATGGGGCGAGGCTGAACTCATCAGTAAATAAGGTTCCTGTTCTTCATGATTTCATCGCATTGTCTGCGGCCATCGAGAGAGCGCTGGTTACGAGTCTGAAGCTCATCGAGAGAGCGCTGTTTATGAGTCTGAAGCTCATCGAGAGAGCGCTGTTTATGAGTCTGAAGCTCATCGAGAGAACGCTGGTTACGAACCCGTCTGAAGCTCATCGAGAGAGCGTTGGTTACGAGTCTGAAGCTCATCGAGAGAACGCTGATTACGAGTCTGAAGCTCATCGAGGGAGCGCTGGTTACGAGTCTGAAGCTCATCGAGAGAACGCTGGTTACGAACCCGTCTGAAGCTCATCGAGAGAGCGTTGGTTACGAGTCTGAAGCTCATCGAGAGAACGTTGATTACGAGTCTGAAGCTCAACGAGGGAGCGCTGGTTACGAGTCTGAAGCTCATCGAGAGAACGCTGGTTACGAGTCTGAAGCTCATCGAGAGAGCGCTGGTTACGAGTCTGAAGCTCATCGAGAGAACGTTGATTACGAGTCTGAAGCTCATCGAGAGAACGTTGATTACGAGTCTGAAGCTCAACGAGGGAGCGCTGGTTACGAGTCTGAAGCTCATCGAGAGAACGCTGCTTACGAGTCTGAAGCTCATCGAGAGAGCGCTGGTTACGAGTCTGAAGCTCATCGAGAGAACGTTGATTACGAGTCTGAAGCTCATCGAGAGAACGTTGATTACGAGTCTGAAGCTCAACGAGGGAGCGCTGGTTACGAGTCTGAAGCTCATCGAGAGAACGCTGATTACGAGTCTGAAGCTCATCGAGAGAACGCTGGTTACGAGTCTGAGGCTCATCGAGAGAGCGCTGGTTACGAGTCTGAAGCTCATCGAGAGAACGTTGATTACGAGTCTGAAGCTCATCGAGAGAACGTTGATTACGAGTCTGAAGCTCATCGAGAGAACGCTGCTTACGAGTCTGAGGCTCATCGAGAGAGCACTGGTTACGAGTCTGAAGCTCATCGAGAGAACGTTGATTACGAGTCTGAAGCTCAACGAGGGAGCGCTGGTTACGAGTCTGAAGCTCATCGAGAGAACGCTGGTTACGAGTCTGAAGCTCATCGAGGGAGCGCTGGTTACGAGTCAGAAGCTCAATGAGGGAGCGCTGGTTACGAGTCTGAAGCTCATCGAGGGAGCGCTGGTTACGAGTCTGAAGCTCATCGAGAGAACGCTGGTTACGAGTCTGAAGCTCAATGAGGGAGCGCTGGTTACGAGTCTGAAGCTCATCGAGGGAGCGCTGGTTACGAGTCTGAAGCTCATCGAGAGAACGCTGGTTACGAGTCTGAAGCTCATCGAGGGAGCGCTGGTTACGAGTCAGAAGCTCATCGAGAGAACGCTGGTTACGAGTATGAAGCTCATCGAGAGAACGTTGATTACGAGTCAAGCTCATCGAGGGAGCGCTGGTTACGAGTCTGAAGCTCATCGAGAGAGCGCTGGTTACGAGTCTGAAGCTCATCGAGGGAGCGCTGGTTACGAGTCTGAAGCTCATCGAGAGAGCGCTGGTTACGAGTCTGAAGCTCATCGAGGGAGCGCTGGTTACGAGTCTGAAGCTCATCGAGAGAACGCTGGTTACGAGTCTGAAGCTCATCGAGGGAGCGCTGGTTACGAGTCTGAAGCTCATCGAGAGAACGCTGGTTACGAGTATGAAGCTCATCGAGAGAACGTTGATTACGAGTCTGAAGCTCATCGAGAGAACGCTGGTTACGAGTCTGAAGCTCATCGAGAGAACGCTGGTTACGAGTCTGAAGCTCATCGAGGGAGCGCTGGTTACGAGTCTGAAGCTCATCGAGAGAACGCTGGTTACGAGTCTGAAGCTCATCGAGAGAACGCTGGTTACGAGTCTGAAGCTCATCGAGAGAACGCTGGTTACGAGTCTGAAGCTCATAGAGAGAACGTTGATTACGAGTCTGAAGCTCATCGAGAGAACGCTGGTTACGAGTATGAAGCTCATCGAGGGAGCGCTGGTTACGAGTCTGAAGCCCATCGAGAGAACGCTGGTTACGAGTCTGAAGCTCATCGAGAGAACGCTGGTTACGAGTCTGAAGCTCATCGAGAGAACGCTGGTTACGAGTCTGAAGCTCATAGAGAGAACGTTGATTACGAGTCTGAAGCTCATCGAGAGAACGCTGGTTACGAGTATGAAGCTCATCGAGGGAGCGCTGGTTACGAGTCTGAAGCTCATAGAGGGAACGCTGGTTATGAGTCTGAAGCTCATCGAGAGAACGTTGATTACGAGTCTGAAGCTCATCGAGAGAGCGCTGATTACGAGTCTGAAGCTCATAGAGGGAACGCTGGTTACGAGTCTGAAGCTCATCGAGAGAACGCTGGTTACGAGTATGAAGCTCATCGAGGGAGCGCTGGTTACGAGTCTGAAGCTCATAGAGGGAACGCTGGTTATGAGTCTGAAGCTCATCGAGAGAACGTTGATTACGAGTCTGAAGCTCATCGAGAGAGCGTTGATTACGAGTCTGAAGCTCATCGAGGGAGCGCTGATTACGAGTCTGAAGCTCATCGAGAGAACGCTGGTTACGAGTCTGAAGCTCATCGAGAGAGCGTTGGTTACGAGTCTGAATCTCATCGAGGGAGCGCTGGTTACGAGTCTGAAGCTCATCGAGAGAACGCTGCTTACGAGTCTGAAGCTCATCGAGGGAGCGCTGGTTACGAGTCTGAAGCTCATCGAGGGAGCGCTGGTTACGAGTCTGAAGCTCTTCGAGGGAGCGCTGGTTACGAGTCTGAAGCTCATCGAGAGAGCGCTAGTTATGAGTCTGAAGCTCATCGAGAGAACGCTGGTTACGAGTCTGAAGCTCATCGAGAGAGCGCCGGTTACGAGTATGAATGTCATCGAGAGAGCGCCGGTTACGAGTCTGAAGCTCATCGAGGGAGCGCTGGTTACGAGTCTGAAGCTCATCGAGGGAGCGCTGGTTACGAGTCTGAAGCTCATCGAGGGAGCGCTGGTTACGAGTCTGAAGCTCTTCGAGGGAGCGCTGGTTACGAGTCTGAAGCTCATCGAGGGAGCGCTGGTTACGAGTCTGAAGCTCATCGAGGGAGCGCTGGTTACGAGTCTGAAGCTCATCGAGGGAGCGCTGGTTACGAGTCTGAAGCTCATCGAGGGAGCGCTGGTTACGAGTCTGAAGCTCATCGAGGGAGCGCTGGTTACGAGTCTGAAGCTCATCGAGGGAGCGCTGGTTACGAGTCTGAAGCTCATCGAGGGAGCGCCGGTTACGAGTCTGAAGCTCATCGAGGGAGCGCTGGTTACGAGTCTGAAGCTCTTCGAGGGAGCGCTGGTTACGAGTCTGAAGCTCATCGAGGGAACGCTGGTTACGAGTCTGAAGCTCATCGAGGGAACGCTGGTTACGAGTCTGAAGCTCATCGAGGGAGCGCTGGTTACGAGTCTGAAGCTCATCGAGGGAGCGCTGGTTACGAGTCTGAAGCTCATCGAGGGAACGCTGGTTACGAGTCTGAAGCTCATCGAGAGAGCGCTGGTTACGAGTCTGAAGCTCATCGAGGGAACGCTGGTTACGAGTCTGAAGCTCATCGAGAGAGCGCTGGTTACGAGTCTGAAGCTCATCGAGGGAACGCTGGTTACGAGTCTGAAGCTCATCGAGAGAGCGCTGGTTACGAGTCTGAAGCTCATCGAGGGAACGCTGGTTACGAGTCTGAAGCTCATCGAGAGAGCGCTGGTTACGAGTCTGAAGCTCATCGAGGGAGCGCTGGTTACGAGTCTGAAGCTCATCGAGGGAGCGCTGGTTACGAGTCTGAAGCTCATCGAGAGAGCGCTGCTTACGAGTCTGAAGCTCATCGAGAGAGCGCTGGTTATGAGTCTGAAACTCATCGAGAGAACGCTGGTTACGAGTCTGAAGCTCATCGAGAGAGCGCTGGTTACGAGTCTGAAGCTCATCGAGAGAGCGCCGGTTACGAGTATGAATGTCATTGAGAGAGCGCCGGTTACGAGTCTGAAGCTCATCGAGGGAACGCCGGTTACGAGTCTGAAGCAGCTCATCGAGGGAGCGCTGGTTACGAGTCTGAAGCTC
This sequence comes from Rutilus rutilus, assembly GCF_951802725.1. Taxonomy (NCBI): domain Eukaryota; kingdom Metazoa; phylum Chordata; class Actinopteri; order Cypriniformes; family Leuciscidae; genus Rutilus; species Rutilus rutilus. Next base: position 157,142 of record NC_140215.1, read on the forward strand.
TTCGAGGGAACGCTGGTTACGAGTCTGAAGCTCATCGAGGGAACGCTGGTGACGAGTCTGAAGCTCATCGAGAGAGCGCTGGTTACGAGTCTGAAGCTCATCGAGGGAGCGCTGGTTACGAGTCTGAAGCTCATCGAGGGAGCGCTGGTTACGAGTCTGAAGCTCATCGAGGGAACGCTGGTTACGAGTCTGAAGCTCATCGAGAGAGCGCTGGTTACGAGTCTGAAGCTCATCGAGGGAACGCTGGTTACGAGTCTGAAGCTCATCGAGGGAACGCTGGTTATGAGTCTGAAGCTCATCGAGGGAGCGCTGGTTACGAGTCTGAAGCTCATCGAGGGAGCGCTGGTTACGAGTCTGAAGCTCATAGAGGGAACGCTGGTTACGAGTCTGAAGCTCATCGAGGGAGCGCTGGTTACGAGTCTGAAGCTCATCGAGGGAACGCTGGTTATGAGTCTGAAGCTCATCGAGGGAGCGCTGGTTACGAGTCTGAAGCTCATCGAGGGAGCGCTGGTTACGAGTCTGAAGCTCATAGAGGGAACGCTGGTTACGAGTCTGAAGCTCATCGAGGGAGCGCTGGTAACGGTCTGAAGCTCATCGAGAGAACGCTGGTTACGAGTCTGAAGCTCATCGAGAGAACGCTGGTTACGAGTCTGAAGCTCATCGAGAGAACGCTGATTACGAGTCCGTCTGAAGCTCATCGAGGGAACGCTGGTTACGGTCTGAAGCTCATAGAGGGAACGCTGGTTACGAGTCTGAAGCTCATCGAGGGAGCGCTGGTTACGGTCTGAAGCTCATAGAGGGAACGCTGGTTACGAGTCTGAAGCTCATCGAGGGAGCGCTGGTTACGGTCTGAAGCTCATAGAGGGAACGCTGGTTACTAGTCCGTCTGAAGCTCATCTGAGACTTTGCTCAAAGCAGAGAAAAGTGAAGTTGCCAGAGTCTCTCTGCTCCACCACATTTACTTCAAAGTTTCCCCTTTGGCCGCAGTCTGGGCACGTGTGTGTAACCGTGCTGAATCCGGTCACGGACACACACACACACCTTATTCTGCCATGTGGAAGAGAGACGTTCTCTGTGAAGGTGCCAGACTCCCGATTTAGGTAAATAACTAGAAGAATAACTAAGTGCTGTAATCAGTCAGCACTGCAAACCAGTGTGTTTATGATTATAATTATAAGATAACGAGTGTCACACTTTACCATCTAACAGAGGACCAAAGTGATTTTAGTTAATAAAATCACTATTCACTTTATAAAATGGTGATCTGCAATAGTTACATTAAAGAGCTATTTCTGTTTTATTTAAAATATAAAACTTAGTTTATATAAATTGACGTATGTTGGTTGGTTGGTTGATTGATGTTAAACAATATTTTTATATAATATTAGATAATAATAAGTTAATTTAGATATTACCATGTTTTATTCATCATGCCCATTTCCACACAAGTTAAAGTGTACATGCTAAAGTTAAGCAGCAGCAGCATGTGCATGTTATAGTGATTTCACTACACAAAAGGACACGGGTCCTGTTAGATATTAAAGTGCGACGCCTGCTTGGTTGCCTTTACATTTAGCAATATTTCGTATTCTGACCATCTCAGATTGTAACGGCAATGTTCATAATAACTCTAACACATCAGTTCTTGCCATAAAAATACATTGTAGAAAGATTTAACGGCTAGAGGAACCATAAGCCTCGCACATTCGGGGTCCGCGCCACTCCAGGTGGAGAGCCGGCGCTTGTTTGGGCTTTTCCCCCGGGTTCGGGTCTGTGTGTGTTAAAGGGGCGAGTTTCTCATCACTCCTCCTAATGCGGGACCCACGGGGTCGGTGGCAGGCCCACAATACTGCCGTTGTATGGCTCCTGTCAGCGGCTCAAGTCAGGCTTCCTGTTCATTAGGCCTCTTTTCACCTCGTCACAATGAGCCGACTCAGCGGACGCCCCTCAACGCCTTTCAAAGCCCCAAACGCTGTTTATGCATGCCATTGTTGTTCTTTGTGTGGCCGCTCTTAATGCGCAGCGATTCGTCTGCTTTTGTGGCACCGAGCGCAACATTATCCGAGCCTGTGTGGCTTCAGATGCTGAGCGCTGGCTTCTCAGGGCCCTGAACAGGCCAAACACACACACAAAGCTACAGAAATGGACCTGTCTGCTGTAAACCAACCGTTTTCAACTGGAAGTTTGGCTTTTATGATGCAACATAATTAAAAACACCATGAAATCAAATCTGGGCTTTTGTGGCTTTTGGCATCTGTAGTTTTGAGCTCTTCTATATGCTGGCGTACTCCTAAAAATAACTTTTAACATACATAGTTAAATTTAATTAAACTAAATTAAATAACTTTGTTCTCTCTTGAAGGAAAATGGACCAGAAATATTTTGCATCTTTTTAGATTCAGTATACACAATTCTGACCAATCAGACGCTCTCTAGAAAAATACGGTTCCTCTCTCTGATAAACCTGATTTCCTTTAAATCACTTCATTTCATGCGACAGTGAAAGTGTCAAAGTTTAAACACAAATATGAAACAAAATAATAAATCCAGCGCCGTAAAATGACACAATCATCCGAGCCCAGATTAGGATATCTATGGGACGCTGCATCAGATACAACAGACAGACAGCGTATGAGATAAAAAGACATGTTGCATTTTACAGACGCAGAATTAACCTGATGACTTCACCCGATTCATTCCCCTCGTCTCCCGTCAGTCCGTACTGAAGCTGAGGAAGAGTTTCGTGCTCCGGTCGCTCTTTCACACACCGATCCTCTGAAGTACGTCTCAGATGTTTCTCCTAAACTTCAGCAGAAGGGAAAACAGTACAGAGCAATACAGTTAAAGATATAGTTCAGAAATTAGTATTGTGGCATCATTTACTCACGTTATATCAGTCCAAACCAGACCTGTAGGACTTTATACTGTAAACCCAAATTATGAATTATTTAAAAATATACTGGCAAATATACTTATTCTCACAATTATACTCTATATGTTCAAAAGCACAGGTTTGTCTGTGGATTATGGGAAGGAATTGCAAAATAGAAGTTTGATTTTCATGAATGTTTGATTAATCTACAGTCAGCTCACTGTTGTTTTACTATCATTTAGTATAGTTTTTATTAATATTTAGAATTAGTCTTATTTTTTCTTTTTTTTTCTTTTAGGGTTAGGGTGGGTTAGCGTTAGGAAATAATAGAAATAATAAATCTTTATTTTAATTTCAGGTAAAGGTTTAGTCATTTTGGTTGTGTGTTTTTGTCAATTTCATAATGTTTGTTTTTTAAATTTGTCTACAGTTTTTATTCATTTTTATTTCAGTTTTAGTTGTATTTATTTTAGTACTGTACATAAAGTTAAACTTAATGAAAATGAGAAATGTTATCTTGGTAACTCATTTTTACATTTTATTTTATTTCAAGCAACACATTTTTTATGGTTTTAGTTTCAGTGAACTATAATAACCCAGGCAGGTCATTCAGAAATTTTTTATTTTATTTTATTTTATTTTATTCCAATACTTTTTTGATGTAATAAAATAGGCCACATACTGTCGGCATATCGCTTTACACCACTGCATCCCACGCTTTACCCCACTGCATCCCGCGCTTTACCCCACTGCACCCCACGCTTTACACCACCGCATCCCACGCTTTACCCCACTGCATCCCGCGCTTTACCCCACTGCACCCCACGCTTTACACCACTGCATCCCACGCTTTACCCCACTGCATCCCGCGCTTTACCCCACTGCACCCCACGCTTTACACCACCGCATCCCACGCTTTACCCCACTGCATCCCGCGCTTTACCCCACTGCACCCCACGCTTTACACCACCGCATCCCACGCTTTACCCCACTGCATCCCGCGCTTTACCCCACTGCACCCCACGCTTTACACCACCGCATCCCACGCTTTACCCCACTGCATCCCGCGCTTTACCCCACTGCACCCCACGCTTTACACCACCGCATCCCACGCTTTACCCCACTGCATCCCGCGCTTTACCCCACTGCACCCCACGCTTTACACCACTGCATCCCACGCTTTACCCCACTGCATCCCACACTTTACCCCACTGCATCCCGCGCTTTACCCCACTGCACCCCACGCTTTACACCACTGCATCCCACGCTTTACCCCACTGCATCCCACACTTTACACCACTGCATTCCACGCTTTACACCACTGCACCCCACGCTTTACACCACTGCATCCCACGCTTTACACCACCGCATCCCACGCTTTACACCACCGCATCCCACGCTTTACTCCACTGCATCCCGCGCTTTACTCCACTGCATCCCACGCTTTACACCACTGCACCCCACACTTTACACCACTGCATCCCACGCTTTACACCACTGCATCCCGCGCTTTACACCACTGCATCCCACGCTTTACTCCACTGCATCCCGTGCTTTACAACACCGCATCCCACGCTTTACACCACTGCATCCCACGCTTTACTCCACTGCATCCCACGCTTTACACCACTGCATCCCACGCTTTACTCCACTGCATCCCACGCTTTACACCACTGCATCCCACGCTTTACTCCACTGCATCCCACACTTTACACCACCGCATCCTACGGTTTACCCCACTGCATCCCACGCTTTACCCCACTGCATCCCTTTACACCACTGCATCTCACGCTTTACACCACTGCATCCCATGCTTAACACCACCGCATCCCATGCTTTACCCCACTGCATCCCTTTACACCACCGCATCCCACGCTTTACCCCACTGCATCCCTTTACACCACCGCATCTCACGCTTTACACCACTGCATCCCATGCTTAACACCACCGCATCCCACGCTTTACTCCACTGCATCCCGCGCTTTACTCCACTGCATCCCACGCTTTACACCACCGCATCCCGCGCTTTACTCCACCGCATCCCACGCTTTACTCCACTGCATCCCGCGCTTTACACCACTGCATCCCTCTCTTTACACCACTGCATCCCGCGCTTTACTCCACCGCATCCCACGCTTTACACCACTGCATCCCACGCTTTACACCACTGCACCCCACGCTTTACACCACTGCACCCCACGCTTTACACCACTGCATCCCACGCTTTACTCCACTGCATCCCACGCTTTACTCCACTGCATCCCACGCTTTACACCACTGCACCCCACGCTTTACACCACTGCACCCCACGCTTTACTCCACTGCATCCCACGCTTTACTCCACTGCATCCCACGCTTTACACCACTGCACCCCACGCTTTACACCACTGCATCCCACGCTTTACTCCACTGCATCCCACGCTTTACACCACTGCACCCCACGCTTTACACCACTGCACCCCACGCTTTACACCACTGCATCCCACGCTTTACACCACTGCATCCCGCGCTTTACTCCACTGCATCCCACGCTTTACTCCACTGCATCCCACGCTTTACTCCACTGCATCCCACGCTTTACACCACTGCATCCCACTCTTTACACCACTGCATCCCACGCTTAACACCACTGCATCCCACTCTTTACACCACTGCATCCCACTCTTTACTACAATGCATCCCGCGCTTTACACCACTGCATCCCATGCTTTACTCCACTGCATCCCACGCTTTACACCACTGCATCCCACTCTTTACACCACTGCATCCCACGCTTTACTCCACTGCATCCCACGCTTTACACCACTGCATCCCACGCTTTACACCACTGCATCCCGCGCTTTACACCACTGCATCCCATGCTTTACACCACTGCATCCCACGCTTTACACCACTGCATCCCATGCTTTACACCACTGCATCTTATTGCACAGGTGGCAACCGTTCACGGTACCATGCTTGAATTCACTGAGTTCCTGAGAGCGACCCATTCTTTCACAGATGTTTGTAGAAGCGTTTGCATGCCTAGTGCTTGATTTATACACAACTGTGGCCATGAAGTGATTGGAACACCTGAATTCAAGGATTTGGAGGGGTGTCCCAATACTTTTGGCAATATAGTGTGTTTATATATCAAGTTTCAAGCAATATATATATATATTAACAGTAGCGTCGTGTTGTGAGATCGGCCCTGTTTTGAACCGACCGCATCCACTGGATCCTTATAAGTGACTGATTTAAACGCTCTTTTTTACTGAGGGAATCTACTGTCCTGTCTAGGTAAGATCTCACCTCAGCCTCTGATAATGACTTCTCTCGTTCAGTCTTTTCTTCTGCGGCGCAGGATCATTGAGTCGAGAGCAGAAGAGACGTTCCTTCTGGTTTCCCCACTTGAAATGACATCCATTAAGTCGTCTGCTGTTTCAGGAGTGATTTAATGAAGGTCGATGGTAATACTGTCACTCTCTCTCTTCTCTCCTTCTGGCCTTCAAGGACTCTGAAATCAAGTGTTCGCATGTATTGCTTCTGGCTGATATTTTCATTAAGTGCATTCTTATCAAATAATGAAACCAGGAATCTGGCCCTTCCCAAATGCCATTACTTCACCAATAAAAAGCTTTCCAGAGTAATATCTGTTTTTGAGACGGGCTAATTTGAGGGAGGTTTTACATGCCAGACTCGCCAGATTTCAATTCATTTCTATTCTGTACCTACAGATTCACCTGTGTGATTTCCTCTCTTTACAGAATATGCATTTCTTAAAGCAATAAACTGGGCTGAGCATTACAGTGATTATTGCTTTAATAGCAATAGGATAAAAGTTACCAATATTCAATAAATCTGCTTTTGAACACAGCCAGTCCAATCTGAAATATTTGTTGAATAGATAAAGAGTTTTTCTTTAAACTCTGAAAGAAGAACTTTAGCTGCTTATTCTGTTCCTCTTTAATACATGCGGCCGATCATACATTAATATTCACCCTCCTCCAGATAATCACGGCGCTGTGTGATTTGTTTGCATTGATTAAATGACAGGAGCTGTCGCCACCCTAAAGCATGGTTATTAATTATTTTCCTATTGATATCATAACTGAATCAACAATGATTTCAGCAAGTGAAAGGGATTTCTCATCAGACAGCACTGTGAATTACAAAGCTTGCGATTTTAATCAGCATGACATGGAGTAAAATCTTTACTGTTTTAATCAATCTTTAGAGACAGCCCACTTTAAATCTTTTATTTATAAGAATAATTGATTGGACGGCTTTTGCAGGAAGTTGGTGTTGACAGCACGTTGTTTGTTTGTTCTGAAATATCCAGCGTAAGGATGAGCTGAAAGCAACAGAAATCACGATTCGTGTTTTATAACACAAAGGAACTCAAACTCAAACTCTTCATCTGACAGCTTTACTGGATCTCCTTCTCTTCTGCCCAGATACTATTAAAAACACTCATGGAGAGGATAAGAAAGAGTGTATATAACAATAATGTTAACAAATACAACCTTTGATTTTAATAACGTATTAGTACATTTAGAAATTAATTTTAACTAAGATTAATAAATGCTGAAGAAGTATTGTTCATTTTTAGTTCATGTTAACTAATGTTTATTAATTACCCTTATTGTAAAGTGTTACCATAAAATTCATAATTAGTTTACTGGATTTTATATAAAATTCCAGGTATATATTCTCTGAAAACAATATTTTTTTCTGTGCAATTTTGCTCAAATAAGCAGATGTGTGTTGTGAGGATATGATCATATGTTCTCCTGAAGTGACTGATATTCGAGCAGAAGCTCTTCTGTTGTTCCTCACAGGTTAAACAGCCGGTGTGATAACAGGACCCTGGTTGTGTCTTAAGAGGATTTGTAGTGTTCCTGGTGTCTCGAGGTTATCGGTCCGGATAGGCTGTTCATCCGACAGCTTGAAGTAATCGCTCTGACCTCCTGTTATCAGCGTCCGGTGCGAGAGATAGGCTCTCGAGCGCTAACATCTAACACTCTCCATACCTGCATACGCTCAGCAAACCACTACACCTCAGAGAACCACTGCATCTCAGAGAACCACTACACCTCAGAGAACCACTACATCTCACAGAACCACTACATATCAGAGAACCACAAAATCTCAGCAATCCACTACATCACCACTACATCTCAGTGAACCACTACACCTCAGAGAACCACTACACCTCAGAGAACCACTACATCTCACAGAACCACTACATCTCAGAGAACCACAAAATCTCAGCAAACCACTATATCACCACTACATCTCAGAGAACAACTACACCTCAGAAACCACTACATCACCACTACATCTCAGAGAACAACTACACCTCAGAGAACCACTACACCTCAGAGAACCACTACACCTCAGAAAACCACAACATATCAGCAAACCACTACATATCAGAGAACCACTACATCTAAGAGAACCACTACATCTCAGAGAACCACAACATATCAGTAAACCACTACATATCAGAGAACCACTACATCTAAGAGAACCACTACATCTCAGAGAACCTCTACACCTCAGAGAACCACTACATCTGAGAGAACCACTACATCTGAGAGAACCACTACACATCAGAGAACCACTACATCTTAGAGAACCACTACATCTAAGAGAACCACAACATCTCAGAGAACCACTACATCTCAGAGAACCACTAAATCACAGCGAACCACTACATCTCAGCAAACCACTACATCACCACTACACTTCAGAGAACCACTACATCTGAGAGAACCACTACATCACCACAACACCTCAGAGAACCACTACATCTGAGAGAACCACTACATCACCACTACACCTCAGAGAACCACTACATATCAGAGAACCACTACATCTCAGAGAACCACTACATCTAAGAGAACCACTACATCACCACTACACCTCAGAGAACCACTACATATCAGAGAACCACTACATCTCAGAGAACCACTACATCTAAGAGAACCACAACATCTCAGAGAACCACTACATCTCGAGAACCACTAAATCTCAGAGAACCACTACACCTCAGAGAACCACTACATCTGAGAGAACCACTACATCACCACTACACCTCAGAGAACCACTACATATCAGAGAACCACTACATCTCAGAGAACCACTACATCTAAGAGAACCACAACATCTCAGAGAACCACTACATCTCGAGAACCACTAAATCTCAGAGAACCACTACACCTCAGAGAACCACTACATCACCACTACATCTCAGAGAACCACTACATATCAGAGAACCACTACATCTCAGAGAACCACTACATCTAAGAGAACCACAACATCTCAGAGAACCACTACATCTCGAGAACCACTAAATCTCAGAGAACCACTACACCTCAGAGAACCACTACATCACCACTACACCTCAGAGAACCACTACATATCAGAGAACCACTACATCTCAGAGAACCACTACATCTAAGAGAACCACAACATCTCAGAGAACCACTACATCTCGAGAACCACTAAATCTCAGAGAACCACTACACCTCAGAGAACCACTACATCACCACTACATCTCAGAGAACCACTACACCTCAGAGAACCACTACACCACCACTACATCTCAGAGAACCACTACATCTCAAACAGCTTAAAGGTTAAACACAACAATGCTGCTGGGAATTAAACTCATTTATACCCAAAGAGTGAGAACTAAAACATGCCGTCACACTTTATAATAAGTTCTCATTTGTTTATATTAGTTTACATGTTAGTTAATTAGTTAACTACTGACTCTACAGTATTTATTAATCAACATTTCATTAAAAATCGGTTAACATTTGTTACTCTGAACTAACACGAACACCCTATATATATATATATATATATATATATATAAACTAAATTAATAAAAACATTTACAACAGAAATGAACCATCACTGAACTTACTGACGCTATTTTCTTCTAGATCTGCTGTACAACAGAAACAAACTTTGTTGCATTATTTTCCTGTTATCTCTGTAAAGCTGACTTTTCAAAGTTGTAAATAAAACAAAGATTATTGGAGAGCATTTTACAAGAAAATACGATTTTAGTCTCAACTTCAAAATGTAAAGTTGAATGTGTTACCTTACCTGACCTTTCTTTGTGACTATTTGTGAAATTTACAACCAATTTCTGAGGGAAAATTGTTTCAAAGTAAATACAAATTTGTTCCAGTATAATCTTGAGCTAAACTTCCAACAGAGATATAAGTTCATCAGTAAAAGTGTTGTGAAATGAAAGATAAAGAGGCTTGCTTCAAACCAAGTGAGCCGCCTATCTAGACAGCACTGAAGGCATCAGACTGAAGTAGGGAACACACCTCGTATGAACATCCAGTTCTGTGTGTTTGCAGAGAAGACAATCCCAGAATGCAGTGCGACGAGCTCTGTGGAAAAAGGGATCTAAGATCATAGAAAAAAGCATCAGTAATTGAATCTAATTAAAACTGCTTTTCATGTGTGGCAAACAAACCTTTACGAGTTCAAGTTTAATGGGCATTAAAAAGTGAAGTAAACACACCAACAACGGAACTTCTGTGCAATAACATCATATTTCTGTGGTTTTCTGTGGTTTCTCTCTGGCCTCAGAAATCTTTCAATCTTCCACCAAAGTTTCTTCTTCTTCTTGAAACATTGATCATCGGGGCATAACCAATATGAAGGATTATCCATTCTATGGGCTGCTTATGGAAGCATTTTTGCTAAAGGCAGCCATGCAAATTATTACTTACTGCCCTGTAAGCTGATAACACAAATTAGATGCCTATTAAATTTGAACAATGTATATAGAATTAAACAGAGGAGAAAAAGATGGAAAGTGATACCGGGACGCTTGTGACGAGACGCTGAAGTCACGTGATGTTCAGTAAAGCACTGTGTGTGAATGTTACTCTTAAAGTCATCCAGGGTTATTATCGTTACCTTCAACTAAAATAAACAATAATGTGAATGTTTTTATGGTTTAAGTACTACAATAACTAAAACTAAATGAACTAAAACTTTAAATAATATTGGATTAAACGCATTAATGAATTGCACTCGTGATTGGATGGTGGTGTTAGTGATGAAACCTAAACACAAAGTCACATAGGGGACGAAACCTCTAGTCATTGTCCCTTTGTTGCCAGTCTCAATCGCACCGCAAAAGCCACACAGTCAGAATGAATTGACTCTCCCTCCTTCACACTCCCTTTCCTTCTGTCTCTTTATATGCATTCGATTCATTCAGCCAGCAAAACAGCTTGTGATTTTTGGTTGAATTCGTGCCCCTTTTAGGCCAGCGGGGAAATAAAATCCGAAGTGTCACGCTGGAGGGGCCGGAGAAGAGCCAGAGACGAGCCGGAGATGAGCCGGAGAAGAGCCAGAGACGAGCCGGAGATGAGCCGGAGACGAGAGAAGAGCCGGAGAAGAGAGAAGATCCGGAGAAGAGCCGGAAAAGATAGAAGAGCCGGAGAAGAGCCGGAGACGAGCCGGAGAAGAGCCGGAGACGAGCTGGAGATGAGCTGGCAAGAGCCGTGGAAGAGCCAGAGACGAGCCGGGGAAGAGCCGGAGAAGAGCCGGAGACGAGCCGGAGAAGAGCCGGAGAAGAGCCGGAGACGAGCTGGAGACGAGCCGGAGATGAGCCAGAGACGAGCCGAAGAAGAGCCGGAGATGAGCTGGCAAGAGCCGTGGAAGAGCCAGAGACGAGCCGGGGAAGAGCCGGAGAAGAGCCGGAGACGAGCCGGAGAAGAGCCGGAGGAGCGCCAGAGACGAGCCGAAGAAGAGCCGGAGATGAGCCGGAGAAGAGCCGGAGATGAGCCGGAGACGAGCCGGAGACGAGCCGGAGATGAGCCAGAGACGAGCCGAAGAAGAGCCGGAGACGAGCCGGGGAAGAGCCAGAGACGAGCCGGAGACGAGCCGGACACACCTGAAGCTCTCGAACGATGCCTGTATCCTGAACTAGAGCAGTTTGATGAATTTTAATGAAGCAGACAGCGGAGGAACAGTAACTTCTCTACTGTACTACAACTCAATCACAGCAGATACTTACAGTTTCCTTTTATAAACACTACTGGCTGATAATATAATATTAATGAAATAAAAAAGGGCCAGTTAAAGAGAGCACAAATTAAAGACTATGTTTATTAACACACTTATATAAACTTTTAAAAAGTGCACTTTGTAATAATGTTAAATAAAAAGTTTCACTTTAAAATACATTTAAATTATGTTTTAATAATCTTTTGTAGTGTTTTAAAGATGTGTTCAGATAGTAAAGCACGTATAAAAATCTAATTTCAAGCTATTTTAAATGTACCAAATTGCAATTTCATCATTACAAATGTGTAAAAACCAAAATATTTAATAAATGCCATCAATAGAAATTAAAGTAAAATACATTAAAGTATATTTAAGTTTACCATAAATGCTTGTCACATTTTAACATATTAAACATCACCAAGACGCATTTATTTGATAAAAAACAGTGAAATATTATTCCAGTGTAAATCAGCTGTTCTCTATGTGAATATATAGTAAAGTGTAATTAGGGGTTCAAGCATGAAATGCTGAAACCCTATTGTAATTGTAAGGATTTGTAAAACTGATCGTGCAGGCCAAACCGTAAGGCCTATAGAGACTTGAAACCTGGCCAGATGGTAGGCCTCAATTTGGGGACAACCTATCAGAGTATGACCCCGATTGGCCCATAGGTGGCGCTACAGCAACCAAAAGTACAAAATTGTGCATAACTCTTTGACCGTTTGTCAAGTGTCTTACACCACTGTGATCCCTGGCTCAAGGCGGACAAAATGGCTATCAGGAAAATGTTCCGCTTTTTGGCCGAAACCTACTTTTGCGAACTAGTCCCTGGTTTTTCGCCCGATCGGAACCAGACCAGTCTAGGACAATTCTCTGGACTCTCTAGATCAATAGTTATCGAAAAAAAGTTCGACAACTTCTCAAAAATTGATGAGCATATGTGACATAACATCATTAACAAGCATGCAAAATTTTATGGAGATCGGACCATAGGTGGTGCTATAATAGTTAAAAAGCTTTAAAACCATATATTTCCTATGGTACATTGCCTGTATTGGCTGTAAATGGTCTTTTCCATCTATTATGTCAGTGGTTACATGCTTGCTAAATAAAACTTAATAACTTTTGATGCTTTTGTGCCTTAATTGCTTGAACCCTGATAAATGCTGCTTGCAGCTTTAATTTATTCCTGTGATCAAAGCTGAATTTACAGCATCATTACTCCAGTCTTCAGTGTCACATGATCCTTCAGAAATCACTCTAATATGAGGATTTGATGCTCAAGAAAAATTTATGATTATTATCAGTGTTGAAAACAGTTCATATTTCTGTGATTACTGTGATTATGGCAGTACTGTTCAGGATTATTTGATGAATAGAAAGTTCAAAAGAACAGAATTTATTTTAAATAGAATCTTTTGTAACATTATAAATGTTTTTTATTGTCACTTGATCAATTTAATGCATCCTTGATGAACAAAAGTAGTGCATAACACCTGATCATTGTGCATTTAAAGAGACACTGGAACCTTAAATAACTACTTTTAATAATAACTGCTTTTTTTAAAGGGCAGCTTGAGTGTAGTTGAACTACTTTAAATGCTGAGTAGCTCGTAGCTTGACAAACTACAGTTTCATAGTTTCCTCCTAGCTGATTCTCCTCCAGACTTCAGAAAGTTAAAGCTCAACAAAATGAGACAAGGCAGCCATTCCTCCCTCGCAGCAGCAGAGCAAAGAAAGGGGAAAATATCGATCTGGCACACCTGTTAAACAAACACACTCACGGCACAACAGTAATGCAGCAGCAAACTCAGATTGGCTGTGAAATCTTCATTTAGACAACAGCTCTAGGCGGATGCTTATGACTGCAGGTTTATATAGCATTAGTTCTGCTCTCAAATGCACAACATGCTCCCACATCCCTCAAATATGAAGAGCAGTGATAAAGAGCTACAGATGATTTTTTTTTTTTTTTTCTTCATTTAAAAAGTTTTATGAATTCATTAATGGAGCTTGTGGAGTGTGGAGCTGAATCCTGAACTGATGCTCAATGTTGTAGTGTAGGTTATGAATGTTTATATGTAGCTAAAGCTCAAATGTGCCATTATATGATGAAAGCTTCAGAACGACAGGCAACATATGAAATCACTTCACATTCACACTACGGCCACATATGAAATCACTTCACATTCACACTACGGCCACATATGAAGTCACTCCACATTCACACTACGGCCGCATATGAAGTCACTCCACATTCACACTACGGCCACATATGAAGTCACTCCACATTCACACTACGGCCGCATATGAAGTCACTCCACATTCAAACTACAGCCACATATGAAGTCACTCCACATTCACACTACGGCCACATATGAAGTCACTCCACATTCACACTACGGCCACATATGAAGTCACTCCACATTCACACTACGGCCACATATGAAGTCACTCCACATTCACACTACGGCCGCATATGAAGTCACTCCACATTCACACTACGGCCACATATGAAATCACTTCACATTCACACTACGGCCGCATATGAAGTCACTCCACATTCACACTACGGCCGCATATGAAGTCACTCCACATTCACACTACGGCCGCATATGAAGTCACTCCACATTCACACTACGGCCGCATATGAAGTCACTCCACATTCACACTACGGCCGCATATGAAGTCACTCCACATTCACACTACGGCCGCATATGAAGTCACTCCACATTCACACTACGGCCGCATATGAAGTCACTCCACATTTACGGCCACATATGAAGTCACTCCACATTCACACTACGGCCACATATGAAGTCACTCCACATTCACACTACGGCCGCATATTAAAGGGGTAGTTCACCCAAAAATGAAAATGCTGTCATCATTTACTCTCTGCTGAACACAAAAGAAAATATTTTGAAGAAAGTCGGTAACCAAACGACTGATGGACCCCATTGACTTCCATAGTAGGAAAAAAACACACTATGGAAGTCAATGGGGACCAGCAACTGTTTAATTACCAACCTTCTTTAAAATATCTTCTTTTGTGTTCAGCAGAAGAAAGAAAGTCATACAGGTTTGGAACAACTTGAGGGAGAGTAAATGATGACAGCATTTTCATTTTTGGGTGAACTATCCCTTTAAGTCACTCCACATACACACTACGGCCACATTTACACTACGACCACATATAAAGTCACTCCACATACACACTATGGCCACATATGAAGTCACTCCACATTTACACTACGGCCACATATGAAGTCACTCCACATTCACACTACGGCCACATATGAAGTCACTCCACATTTACACTACGACCACATATAAAGTCACTCCACATACACACTATGGCCACATATGAAGTCACTCCACATTCACACTATGGCCACATATAAAGTCACTCCACATTCACACTACGGCCACATATGAAGTCACTCCACATTTACACTACGACCACATATAAAGTCACTCCACATTCACACTACGACCACATATAAAGTCACTCCACATACACACTATGGCCACATATGAAGTCACTCCACATTCACACTATGGCCACATATGAAGTCACTCCACATTCACACTACGGCCACATATGAAGTCACTCCACATTTACACTACGACCACATATAAAGTCACTCCACATACACACTATGGCCACATATGAAGTCACTCCACATTTACACTACGGCCACATATGAAGTCACTCCACATTCACACTACGGCCACATATGAAGTCACTCCACATTTACACTACGACCACATATAAAGTCACTCCACATACACACTATGGCCACATATGAAGTCACTCCACATTCACACTACGGCCACATATAAAGTCACTCCACATACACACTATGGCCACATATAAAGTCACTCCACATTCACACTATGGCCACATATGAAGTCACTCCACATTCACACTACGGCCACATATGAAGTCACTCCACATTTACACTACGGCCACATATAAAGTCACTCCACATACACACTATGGCCACATATGAAGTCACTCCACATTTACACTACGGCCACATATGAAGTCACTCCACATTCACACTACGGCCACATATGAAGTCACTCCACATTCACACTACGGCCACATATAAAGTCACTCCACATACACACTATGGCCACATATAAAGTCACTCCACATTCACTTTCGCAAACCATTTCAAGCCCTGCCCACACTCGATTCTACAGATTTCACTGGTCGTCAGTCAGGTCGTTATTATTCATAGTTTTCACGTGACGGAGGGCAAAACAAGGCTTTCCTTCACTGTCCTTCAAATATGCCCTTGTATCCGAGCTGCACCAATCACAGTGGGTTATCTGACATAGGCGGGCCAGATGCGATCTAAAGATGAAAACAGCGCTGTGACGTCGAAGTCATTAGTAAACATTGCAAGATGGCTATGGATGAACACCAGTTGTTTGAAACGGCTTTGGCCGCTACAGTGAACGAGTTAGACTTGGCTTTTTCTCTAAAAGAGGAACAGAAGACGGCGCTCAAATCCTTCCTTTGCAAGAAGGGCGTTTTTGCTGTTTTGTCGACCGGATACGGCAAGTGTTTAATCTACCAGTTAGCTGCGCTGGTAGCTAAGCGTATGGGGCTTGTTGTGATTGGTCGTAGTGTTATCCAATTGCCTGCAGTGAGATTTTCAAATGCATGCTTGGTGCCGCCCCTCGAGCTGGCCGAGCTTCATTACTCGATGCCTATACCATTATCCTTTCAGATTTAGGTCTGGATTTCCATGCTAGTAGCGGCACTGTTACGCATCTTCTGAAAGTACAGAATCTCCGAATCTGAAAAAGGAGCAGAAACAAGCGATAAAAGCATTGCTGCCGCACATCTTTGACAACAACGCTATTTTATCTGCTTTTTTTGTAAAAAAATTTAGCTTTTCTTATATGAAGCTTGATGTTTAAAATCAGAGGCTCTGTTCATGAATATAAATGCAGCCTACCAAGTTTTGTTTCGATTAATCACAGTTTTGTACACTTTTAGATATTTCAATGCATCTAAAGCTCAAACCGAACTATAAAAATGAACTATATATATGTATATGTGTGTCTGTGTGTGTGTGTGTGTGTGTGTGTGTGACTTCTGCTCATTCATCTGTACATGTGCTGAAACCTCTCATCAATAACAGTGATTATACTGTCTCTATATAAGATCGTGGCCATTATCCAAACGTCTGGATTCTCTTCACTTGTTCATGTATTCCTGAGTTGTGTTTCCCTGAATCCCATTTTAAATGAAGGTTGCTGGGCAAAATGATAGAAGAGCCATTTAGGATGAATGTGAAATGCCATTGTAAAAATGCTCCTTAATGTACACTTTATTCCTGTGTGAAGACAAACAGTTTTGCTGTGAAAACATGGAGGGTCCAACAGTAACGTGCTGATTGTGGACTGAAAGAAATCCTTCCCTGTGGCAAGCGTTTTCAAGTAGATCAATGTTTTCTGTGCCAGATAAGAATACACAGCCACAAAAACTGCATGAAACTGTAATGTTTGTCAAGGAGTCAGATAAAAACTTCAGTATGGTTTAACAGCGTGTGTAATGTCAGCGATCTGATTGGTCCTGGGAGGGTCTCACATGTTTAGCAGGCCTCATTTCCAATCTCTGACAGCAACGCGTGTTCAACACAAACCGCTCACTCTATATATGGAAATCACTGTCTTCAGGGCAAGAAAAAATGTAAAAAGGTAAGATTGGCACTTTAACCTCGCTGGCCCCCGGAAAATATGTTTTAGTCTGATACATTATACTGCAAGGAATTATTTATCAAGATGATACAAGCCTGATATTTCCAAAAATAATGAGATGTTGGGGTGGCAGCTGGAAGGTCCCGGTCCAGTGAGCAGCGACTGTGAATCAGGGGAATAGAGTAAATACGGTGAAACGGGACGGGCCATCAGAGAATGTAAAAGAGTCGAGAGGCGCGTCGTCTACACCCCAAAACATTCAGAAGACTCTGTGATGTTTCAGAGACAGTGTTTGTGGAAGGGTTCACTTTCAACCATTAAACATCAAAACTGTTCGACTTAACTTGCCTTTTCTGCTGAAGTCACGAATGCATCTTAAACTCCGCTGGACATTTGATCAATTCCTGATGGACAAATCACAATGAATTAAAATAATTATCCTCTTTTATCCAGAGGATAATTATCGGGGTCTTCTCCGTAGTGTTTATCCATTTGTTGGATTTTGGAAGCACAGTATTTGAACTCTTTAAACACATAATGGGATGTAAATGTCACGGACTGACTGTTTTGTTTCGTGTTCATGGACTCTTATTCTCTCTCAGTTCCCTCTTTTCCTTTGCTCCAGTTTCCCGCTCTTCGTTTGTTGCCATGGGTTTTGATTCATTAGTTCACCTGCTAGTCATTGAGTTCATTCACCTTGTGTGTTTAAGTTCCTCACTGCATTCAGTTTGTGTGTCTTGTGTGTCTGTCACACACGGTTTCGTTTGCCTTATCCAGTGGATGTACCCGTGTTTGTTTTATTTGAATAAAGACTTCAGTCGCTTCACCCTGTATGAATCTCGTTTACGTATATCCCAGCCACCACACTAGCCACTGTTTTAAATCGAAGACGACGTCAGTGTGTTTTCCAACAGTAATATCAGGGAAAGCCCCTTATACTGGGAGCGGTTTCTGGGTGTTTCTCCCTCATATCTGCTTCAAGGTCTTGATTGTGGCATTTCTTTGAGATCTAGAATCTACGTCAGGTGACTGTAATGCACAAAAACTGTTTCCATTGCATTTTTGCGAAATATTCCTTTTTCGAACTGCCTGAAAACCACCTCATGTGAGCGTAAAAACTTTTTTGCGCTATATGGGAGTTTTTGCGAAATTGACGCGTTTCCATTGGGTGTATTTTCAATTCGCAATTTCAACTTGCGCAAATGTAAATGTAATGTAACGTGAAGCTCTGTAAACTCCAGCAGTCACTGGGTTTATTTCAGCATCTCCTCAGTCCTTCACATCCACATCTCTGCTATTGTTGAGTCTGAAAGAGCTGAGAATCTGCCGTCCCAGCGCTGCTGATTCTGGAGATCCTCATTAATCTCCACGGCCAGCCTAAAAACCCTGCTCTCTCTCTTCTGTGTGTGTGTATGTGTGTGTGTGTGAGGGGGGGATTCATTTCTTTCTTTTTGATGGGAATTGAATTTGATACTGCATTGTTAGCTATATGGGTTTCTGACAAAGGCCTGCGATCCTTTCTGTGTGAGCACACAATCAGAGAGACCCAATTAAATAATTTGCTACAATACAGGAGAACAAAAGCCTACGAGAGTCTAAAGTGAGGGAGGCCTCGCTCTGCCATTTGCATTCTTACAGTTTTTTCCTTCTCTTGTTAATTAATTTGCTTGGAAACCATGGGGGGGTGAAGGGAGGCTTGGACACAATAGACCGTGAGTCGCTCATTTCAAGTGTTGCTGGAGTCACTTTATATTCCGACGATGTGCTAAATCAACATTTTACAATAGGAATCCTCTTTGTAATATCTCTGGAGTCCTGATAATGATTCCAGGTTATGAGGGAATTTAAATGACGCCGCTGTTTATTTTGTGTCGGAAACCGTCGCTGACTGAGAGTTACTCGAATGCGTGTTGTGCATTAAAAGCCACGACAGGTTTCATTACACACCTTCTGCTCATATAATACATGATTCTTCTTTGATTTCAAAGAAAAAAATCGAATCATTTTTCAGGAAAAGCCTTGATTAAATTATTTTTTCACTCAAATAATGCACGATTCTTCTAGATAATATACTTGATTTCAAACAAATGATTTGGAAAGTCAAATTTTTTACGTGAAAAGAACGTTCTTGAGGAAACACTGAATGAACAAGATGACCTGTGTAATTCTACAAAACCTGCTCGGTTTGATTATTGATTAGCGTTCAGGACAGGTGTGCTGTACGGAGGCTCCGGACACACACACACACACACACACACACACACACACACACACACACACACACAGACTGTCTGTTTAACACCGGTGGGATTTTCCACACTCAACTGTGGTAATTGAAAGAAATGAGCCATAGAGACACAGCATTAGAGCAACCCCAGGAGACTGAAGAGTGGGAACAGATGAGACACACACACACACACTTACACACACACACACTTACACACACACACACAATAATAATAATTTTTTTATAGCCATATTGATATATAATCACACATTTTGGCTCAATTGCGCAGCCCTAAAAACAAGCACATCAAACCAGGATTTGTTTATAATTACTTCAAATTACAATGCAATTGACCAGAACAATTGCGATCAGACTTTTTCCCCGGATCAGCAGATGTTCATCTGAAGACAGACCCTGAAGACCCTGAAGACCCCGAAGACGGACCATGAAGACCCTGAAGACCCCGAAGATACCGAAGACCCTGAAGACCCTGAAGACGGACCCTGATGACCCTAAAGACCCTGAAGACGGACCCTGAAGACCCCGAAGATACCGAAGACCCTGAAGACCCCAAAGATACAGAAGACCCTGAAGACGGACCCTGAAGACCCTGAAGACGGACCCTGAAGACCCTGAAGATGGACCCTGAAGACCCCGAAGATACCGAAGACCCTGAAGACCCCGAAGATACCGAAGACCCTGAAGACCCCGAAGACCCTGAAGACCCTGAAGACGGACCCTGATGACCCCGATGACCCTGAAGACGGACCCTGAAGACCCTGAAGACCACGAAGATACTGAAGACCCCAAAGATACCGAAGACCCTGATGACCCTGAAGAGCCCGAAGATACCGAAGACCCTGAAGATGGACCCTGATGACCCCGAAGATACCAAAGACCCTGAAGACGGACCCTGAAGACCCTGAAGAGAGACCCTGAAGACCCCGAAGATCCTGAAGACAGACCCTGAAGACCCCAAAGATACCGAAGACCCCGAAGATCCTGAAGACAGACCCTGAAGACCCCAAAGATACCGAAGATACCGAAGACCCTGAAGACGGACCCTGATGACCCCGAAGATACCGAAGACCCTGAAGACGGACCCTGAAGACCCCGAAGATACCGAAGACCCTGAAGACCCTGAAGACCCCGAAGATACCGAAGACCCTGAAGACCCCGAAGATACCGAAGACCCTGAAGACCCTGAAGACGGACCCTGATGACCCTAAAGACCCTGAAGACGGACCCTGAAGACCCTGAAGACCCTGAAGACCCCAAAGATACCGAAGACCCTGAAGGCCCCAAAGATAACGAAGACCCTGATGACCCTGAAGAGCCCGAAGATACCGAAGACCCTGAAAACGGACCCTGATGACCCTGAAGACCCCGAAGATACCAAAGACCCTGAAGACGGACCCTGAAGACCCTGAAGAGAGACCCTGAAGACCCCGAAGATCCTGAAGACAGACCCTGAAGACCCTGAAGACCCCGAAGATACCGAAGACCCTGAAGACGGACCCTGAAGACCCCGAAGATACCGAAGACCCTGAAGACCCTGAAGACCCCGAAGATACCGAAGACCCTGAAGACCCCGAAGATACCGAAGACCCTGAAGACCCTGAAGACGGACCCTGATGACCCTAAAGACCCTGAAGACGGACCCTGAAGACCCTGAAGACCCTGAAGACCCCAAAGATACCGAAGACCCTGAAGGCCCCAAAGATAACGAAGACCCTGATGACCCTGAAGAGCCCGAAGATACCGAAGACCCTGAAAACGGACCCTGATGACCCTGAAGACCCCGAAGATACCAAAGACCCTGAAGACGGACCCTGAAGACCCTGAAGACAGACCCTGAAGACCCCGAAGATCCTGAAGACAGACCCTGAAGACCCTGAAGACCCCAAAGATACCGAAGACCCTGAAGACCCTGAAGACGGACCCTGCTGACCCTGAAGACCCCGAAGATACCGAAGACCCTGAAGACAGACCCTGATGACCCCGAAGATACCGAAGACGGACCCTGAAGACCCTGAAGACAGACCCTGAAGACCCCGAAGATCCTGAAGACAGACCCTGAAGACCCTGAAGACCCTAAAGACGGACCCTGAAGACCCCGAAGATCCTGAAGACAGACCCTGAAGACCCTGAAGACCCTAAAGACGGACCATGAAGACCCTAAAGACCCTGAAGACCCTGAAGACGGACCCTGATGACCCTGAAGACCCCGAAGATACCGAAGACCCTGAAGACCCCAAAGATACCGAAGACCCTGAAGATGGACCCTGAAGACCCTGAAGACGGACCCTGATGACCCTGAAGACCCTGAAGACCCCGAAGATACCGAAGACCCTGAAGACCCCGAAGATACTGAAGACACTGAAGACCCCAAAGATACCAAAGACCCTGAAGACGGACCCTGAAGACAGACCCTGAAGACCTCGAAGATCCTGAAGACAGACCCTGAAGACCCTGAAGACCCTAAAGACGGACCATGAAGACCCTAAAGACCCTGAAGACCCTGAAGACGGACCCTGAAGACAGACCCTGAAGACCTCGAAGATCCTGAAGACAGACCCTGAAGACCCTGAAGACCCTAAAGACGGACCATGAAGACCCTAAAGACCCTGAAGACCCTGAAGACGGACCCTGAAGACAGAACCTGAAGACCTCGAAGATCCTGAAGACAGATCCTGAAGACCCTAAAGACGGACCATGAAGACCCTGAAGACCCTGAAGACGGACCCTGATGACCCTGAAGATCCCGAAGATACCGAAGACTCTGACGACCCTGAAGACCCCGAAGACCCTAAAGACCCTGAAGACCCTGAAGACGGACCCTGAAGACCCCGAAGACCCTAAAGACCCTGAAGACCCTGAAGACGGACCCTGAAGACCCCGAAGACCCTGAAGACCGACCATGAAGACCCTGAAGACCCTGAAGACGGACCCTGATGACCCTGAAGACCCAGAAGATACCGAAGACCCTAAAGACCCTGAAGACCCCGAAGACAGACCCTGAAGACGGACCCTGAAGGCCGACCATGAAGACCCTGAAGACCCCGAAGACCCTGAAGACAGACTCTGAAGACCCTGAAGACCCTAAAAACCCTGAAGACCCCGAAGACAGACCCTGAAGACGGACCCTAAAGACGGACCATGAAGACCCTAAAAACCCTGAAAACCCTGAAGATGGACCCTGATGACCCTGAAGATACCGAAGACTCTGACGACCCTGAAGACCCCGAAGACCCTGAAGACCGACCATGAAGACCCTGAAGACCCCGAAGACCCTGAAGACCGACCATGAAGACCCTGAAGACCCTGAAGACGGACCCTGATGACCATGAAGACCCTGAAGATACCGAAGACCCTGAAGACCCTGATGACCCTGAAGATACCGAAGACCCTGAAGACTCTGAAGACCCTGAAGACGGACCATGAAGACAGACCCTGATGACCCCGAAGATACCGAAGACCCTAAAGACCCTGAAGACCCTGAAGACGGACCCTGATGACCCCGAAGATACCGAAGACCCTAAAGACCCCTGAAGACAGACCCTGAAGATGGACCATGTTCCTGTCTCCAAACACTGTTGTGTGTAAATGAACGGCCAGAACACATTAAAAGCTTTCAGTTAGAATGACGTCGTGTTAGCGGCCGCTAAGTTAATAACTAATGATCTTTACAACGGAAGTGAATCAATCAAAACTAACTTTATCTGGACAATAACTTTATTCTAGATCTGCTGTAAAGCCTAAACAATCTCTGTTACTGTAATCTCCTGTTATCACTGTAAAGCTGCTTTGAAACAATCTATATTGTTAAAGCGCTGTATAAATGAAGGACTTGACAAACTCGAACTGCAATGTGATGTCTATGATTTGAACCAGAATAAAATGGACACATTGAGCGATTTCAAAGAAAAACAGGAGGTATTTGCACTAATGCAACAAAATGAAAAGCAAAGGATGGACATGATATAATTTATTTGAACTTAGAGCCGATCGAGGATGGCCTGAGTAATCCGTACACAACATGAACATACGGCTATATTCCCCATACACTCCTCAAACCCAGAGAAACCCGAATAGCTCTCCTCTCGGCACGAGCATCAGGGCACCTGAAATATTCGCACAATGGCCTCGTCTGAATGGCTCTTTACGGCACGGGAAGGTTTCTTTCTTTCACCTGGCCTTCTTTACCTTGATCTCGCAGTGAATGCGCTTCTGGATCCCGAACCCCCCCTCCCCCGTTAGCGCTGATCCAAGGCCAGTTTCACAGAAGCGGACCGGGAACATATTACAGCAGCAGCGCATTATTCCGCAGAACATGTATAAACAGTCGGAGAGAATGGGAGTGCTATGTTCATAATGGAATCTGAAAAGCTTTTTGCTTTTTTTGTTCTCATTGTCTCTCCATCCTTTTCTAAACAACCTTCCCTTTTTGCCGGCTATCAATGCAAAGTTCTTTGAGAGAAAATGAAGGGCATTCATGTCGACTGAAAGGGGCTTTTAAAGTTGAGTACAGCCTTGACAAAAGGGAAGGTACGGCTTGCAGAGGCCCTGAGAATGACTCAATGTTTATAACCTTTCCTCACACACCCCCGAGGAGCTGGGAAAGAGCCGATGAAAAGATCCTTCTCTCGACACACACCAGACGCTTCTTCATTACTGAAAAACATCCAGTGTTTATATCTGCTGTTTTAGCATTTGTTGCCGGATAGGAAATTGCATTTTCGAGCAAACCGGGATTGTTATTATTGCGTTCCGTGATTCTGTGAGCTCATCCGGCTGAACGTGCGGATGGAAATCTGCGGAGTGGGTTAAACGTTTTAATGATGAAACTACTTTTTAGGGTGTTTTAGTTCATTTTTGGAGTCTCAAGAGTTTTGGCTTGAAGAGCCCCAAACAAACAGAAGAACATCGAGGTCTGAGAATAGTTTATAAAGCTATTTTACTACTCTCAAATACACAAAAAACTAAATGATCACAAATTTTCACAAAGTCAAAAAATTTTGTCTAAATGAAAGCTTGACTGAAGCATCTTTCAATATTACATTCAACTGGAGAAAAAAAAACAACAGAAAATTACAACAGAATATTATTTGACTAACTAATATTGTGAAATAATAAACTATTAATAATAATAAAATAATAATACATACATATGATAAACATAATATTCAATTAATAATAATCTATAAACATGTATTCATTATTATCATAGATATTATAGTTATTATAAAAAAGTAGACTGAGACATGAAATAACTTATAAGACCCTAATCCACTTTTAAAGGGATCGTTCACCCAAAAACGAAGATTCTGTCCTCATTTACTCTTGTTGTTTCAAAGCTGAATTTTCAGCATCATTACTCCAGTCTTCAGTGTCACATGATCCTTCAGAAATCACTCTAATATGAGGATTAGATGATCAAGAAACATTTATGATTATTATCAGTGTTCACATTTCTGTGGAATGAGTTATTTAAATAGAATCTTTTGTAACATTATAAATGTCTTTACTGTCAATTTTTATCAATTTAAAGTGATACTCCACTTTTTTCGGAAATATGCTCATTTTACAACTCCCCCAGAGTTAAACAGATGAGTTTTACCGTTTTAGAATCCATTCAGCCGAACTCCGGGTCTGACGGTACCACTTTTAGCATAGCTTAGCATAGATCATTGATTCAGACGAGTCCAGTAGCATTTCTTTCAAAATGACCATGGGTGCAGCAGGCGTAGTGATATGACGCAGCGCCTAAAAATAGTCCCCAGCTCGGTAACTTCTTCCAACGTGACCGGGACTAAGTTTGTCTAACCTATTAGACCTATTTTCAGGCGCTGCATCATATCACTACGCCTGCTGCACCCATGGTACGGCCGCACAGTTCCTTGATTATTACGCCGGAATGAGAGTAGTTCCTAGCCATATAGGCTTAGAAAATCGCAACTTTTCATTTTCCGTCGATCTTAGTACACGGTTTAACTACAGAAGAGTCAAGTTTTAAATAGGAAAAATATTGAAACTCTTTGGTCATTTTGAAAGAAATGCTACTGGACTCGTCTGAATCAATGATCTGTGCTAAGCTATGCTAAAAGTGGTACCGTCAGACCCGGAGTTCGGCTGAATGGATTCTAAAACGGTAAAACTCAACTGTTTAACTCTGGGGGAGTTGTAAAATGAGCATATTTCCGAAAAAAGTGGAGTATCCCTTTAATGCATTCTTGATGAATAAAAGCATTAATTTCTTTAATTTTTTAAAAAAAAAATCTTACTAACCCAGAACATTTGATCAGTAGTGTATATGCAGTAGTGTATATGCAGTAGTGTATATGCAGTAGAGTATATGGAAAAAAAGCTCTTGAAAGCATATTATATGTATTTATGAAACATGTGAATGTGTGATCCTGTATGTTCCTCGATCTTTCCCTGCGCTGCTGATATACGGACTCTGAAAGCAGATTACCCCACATAATGTGGACACAGTTTTCATTTCTTGTCACCCAATTAAACCGCAATTATCCCAAGTGGAAATGCTCAGAATGGAGTAAAAGCCTGAGAAGAATGAGCGATCGCAGCACGAGGGACTCTTTCACTGAGACACATTAGCCCAGATCTGGGCCGGATGAAAGCCGAGCTCAGCGAGATGTGGACCAGCTGAGACCGGGTTCAACACACACTTTCTCCACGCTTTATCCCTGCCATAGAGTCCAGCACGGGGAAAGACACACAAGTGCATACAGGTTGTTTCAAAGCAATGTGGCGTTTGCATGGGAGGCCTATTGTGTCTTTCGTTTGGAAGAGGACGTGGAGCTTTAAAACCCTAATGGTCCCTGTGGATTTGTAGTTTTCTCATGCAAATGTTCAGGGCACAATGAGTGGCAAAAGTGCCTGAAATCCCTGATCTTCCCACATCACAGGGGAATGAAGGTGGAGAAACACTAACACACTCAACACTGTTTCCCGGTGACGTGGCATGAAGTCTGCTTCACACTGCGGATTATTCTGATTCAAAATGTCTTTCAAAGATTAGATGCCACTTACTTGCCAACCTTTGGCAGATCAACCCGGGATTTTCACAAGCGCTTTCCAGTTTTATGTGCAATGCGCTTCAGACGGTCCATCTGAGAAGAAAGTCATGCAAAATTGTGTTACAATCCTATACAATGATATACAATACATATATAAGTCATATACAGATACATAGTCAAGTCACATGTATTTTGACAGCACTTTATATAATACAGATTCAAAGCAGCTTCACAGAAATAAACAGGAAAATAAGTTAACGTTGTAAAATTCATCATTTTCAGCTGTAAAGTAGCTGTTACAAATGTCATTATTCAGATCAATTAGTTACGTGTTGTTTTAATTGCATAAACAATGCCTTATTTTTATGCTAATGAGAGAAAAAATCCTGCATATATCGTTTTTTTCTATGCACTTGATTAGCAAACTGTTCTTTCTTATTTTAAACAAGCAATGTTATTTTTTTACTTAAAAAACACATCCGTGAATCGTGATTTGCCAAGTTCATTTGGTCGACCATTACACTAGATATGCATGAACTTAAAGCAGTAAATTGAGTCCATAAATGTGTGTGTGTGTGTGTTTAATGTGTGTGACAGATGAAGCGATCATCTCTTCCTCTTTACTACTAGTTACAGCAACAAATGAACATCAGTGAACATCAGAACATCTTCCTGAACTCAATCATGTCTCGTGTAATCCATCAATCAGTGTTTCAACCGTCAATAAAACAGTGTGAGAACAATAACGTCACATTTACCTCAGAAAAAACTTTCAATGACCATAAACTCAATAGATAAATTACTCTAGAGAGGAGCGTTCTGATATACAGTGTGTGCATAATTATCATGCAATTTGATATTCTGATCATATTTTTTTTCCCAAGCACATTTTACCAATTCCAAACCACATCAATCTTAATAACTACTATTAATTTTGTATTTAATCATTTAGAAGTGATATATAATTGTTAAGGAAGGCTGGAAGTGAAAAATGCCTCAGGTCATTAATGTCAACCAAATTTCAGAAACTTCCCCGGCTCAGATTTCTTATTTTGTTAGTATCTTTTCTGTAGAAAGACAAGCATAAATAGTGATGAAAGCCAAAATATTAAATGCCACAGATGTATATTTACTGAGTGATCCACTATTTTGTCAAGGAGGATCAAAATGACAGTTTTCACCTGAGATTTGGAGTCAAATTACAGACTTTAGAAAGAGGCAGCGTCATTATTTTATCTTTACACAGAGATTGGTAGGCCTGTTAGTTTAATAAGTTTACTTTGGCCATCTCTGTTGCATTATATGCCAGCGGTGAGCGTTCAGAAATGGGTTAGGTCTCGTACGAGAGGAAGAGGTGCTGGTGCTTCAAGAGTCACTCTCGACCCGTCCGTCTATAAAGCCTGAAAACAGTCTTCATGTATTTTACTTCAGCTTGTGGTTCTTATTAAGTGTGGGTCATATTTCAGGATTCTTTACCTCAGCACAGTGTCTGAGATCCTGAGAGCTTGTTCTTCTGGAGACTAAAGGGTTCCTGAGGATTTCACACCTGATTCTTCACATTAATTCCGAATCGTTTCTTCTTGGCCTGTTTTTGTGTGACCCTGCTGAACCAATCAGTGTTTTGCTGTCTATTGGTCATGCCTTAATGTCTAGTGTTGCATTATATTACATCCTTCTCATATTACATCCTTTTTAGTGCGAGTTAATTCTCTTTTTTGGCCCATTTTACCCGTAAAATTAAACTTGCTTAATAATTATGCACACCTGTTTTTCACTTCCAGCCTTCCTTAAACATTATATATCACTTATAAAATGATTAAAATAAACAAATAAATAAAAATATTAAGATTGATGTGGTTTGGAATTGGTAAAATGTGCTTGGAAAAAAATATGATCAGAATATTAACTTGCATGATAATTATATGCACAAGATTACATACTCACTCTTATACCATTTATCATAATGTTGTTATTATTATAAAATCGACCTTAAATTCTGTTGTTAATTTTAACACGAACCAGCTGAATCACTCAGAAACTGGCAGCCTGATGAATGCACATTCAATATGTTCCTGAAATATTGATATCTATGAAGAACCAGAGCACATAAACAACACTTGGAGATTTCCCTCTGGTTTCGTACCTGCATTTGTTGGATGTGAGTTGAAGTTTCAGCTGAAACAGCTCTTCACTGCTTCTGTTGCTGTTCCTCTGGGGTTTGACCCTTTACTGTCGCCATCTGTGGCTGAAGAGTAGAACTGCAGGGGTTTCTGTGCCATCAACAAGTTCTAGCTCTAAACTGTGCAACAATACTCTGTGTTTCACTGTTACTGAACCAGATACAAACAAAAACAACCGGTTTATCTCTGTCAACAGAGTATGCGGCATAATGGCTATTCGTTCAAAAAAGCAAATTTTGTTAAATTTAAGGACATTTTATTTACTTCTGCACAGTGCTTTTACACAGTTAACAGCTTTATTAAAAGTGACACTTTTATACAATATGCATGTGTCAGATTGTCTCAATTCTCCATGTCGCGTACACTCTTAACAATAAATCTTCCAACAATGCCATTGAAGAACCATTCCTGTTTCCCCAAAGAACCTCTCAGTGAAAAGTTCTTAAAGGTGTCATATTATGCCCCTTTTCACAAGATCATAAATCTACGGCGTCCCCAGAATGTGTTTGTGAAATTTCAGCTCAAATTCACCCCGATCATTTATTATAGCTTGTCAAATTTGCACCGTTTTGTGTGTGAGCAAAAGCACGCCGTTTTTGTGTGTGTCCCTTTAAATGCAAATGAGCGTTTAGCTCCGCCTCCGTTCAGAAGAGGGCGGAGTCTTTACACGAGCTTCAGAAACTCCGGGAATAACAAAACAGGCCAATCTCACTCATCCAGAATCCCAGAGTAACCAGTAGCGAGTGCAGCCTTACGGAGAGACTCAGGAAGAGCTTCTGAATGTTAGTGGAGACATTTGTGTAGTTGTTGTGGAGTTACATTGATCATCTCATCATCATGTTGAACTTCTCCACAAGTGTCCACAGTTCCTGAGGTGTTTATAAGACAGCGGTGACATGTTCTGGTCAATAGTGTTCAGTGCTCGTCTGTGCTCAACCACAGAACAGTTTCAGGCTTTGCTGGATCTTTATAATATGCAAACATGTGAAAAGATGCTTATGTTTCACTGTAGATGTTTTTTCAAAAAGCCTTTATTGTGTAAATAATGTAAAACGAAATATAGGACAGCGCCAACATACTGCAAACATTCTGCAGTTTTACTTAGAAGTTGAAGATAGAGTTGATTGATTTTTGATTAACTATATTTAAATAAAGGCATCAGTTGTGGTTTAAGAAGCGAAGGCCAGATTTCCTGAACTCAACATCTTCTCTATGAAACTTTACAGAAGCTTTAGTGGCTCCATCATCATGACATCTTTATGCATTTAGTTTTAATTCATTTTTATTTTAAATAGATTATACGAATTAAACAGATCATTTTAAAATAAGCTGTTAAACATGACATTATTCTGCATGATCTCACAGTTCTATAGAGCCGCTCTCAAGCGTGTAAATATTCATATTTATTTACTGGGACTGTTTTAATGCGTCTCACACCTGACGATGAGTGTGGTCATGCTGTTATTATACTGATTTGTTTATTAATTGTTAATTTTTGAATGCATGTGTATGTGTCCACAGGAGCGTCCCACAATGCACTGCTTCCCGGGTAAAGAGTGTCCTATTCTCTCTCTCTCTCTGGGTAATTACAGTTCTCCGTTTGGACCGGGTGGAGATCCGGAGTCAGGATAAGCTGGAAGAATGGAGTAAAGGAACAGATAATACACCAGCTAAACGCTTGAGAATAGAGTCTGATCACGACGCCTGCGGGCGACACGACTCTGCTGTGTAAACCACACATGAACACTTCTCGGTTTATCCTCTGCTCACACGTCTGGCTCTTGGGGAATGTGATTCGTCAAACGCTCAGAAGGTCGTGTGGTAAACTAGCCTGAGGAACGCCGAGACTGATGGATGATGGAGGAACTCGCACTTCATCATCCCTCCATCGTCTGAGAGGAATATAGCACTGACCCAGGAATGATCATGTCATATTTACAGATTAGTGACATTTTGGCATGAAAAATATTTTATAAATACATGTTTATATTTTTTATCCTGCGCTTGATATTTGGATCCAGAAATCCTGCAAGACTAGAAGAGAAACAGGAGGTTATCAAAGGCAGCAGTGACAGAAACTGACAGTCCAAATGCCCGCGAGCGAACTCACTATCCGCTTTAATACAAATCTTTCTGCGCATATGATTATGCCTATAAACGTGTGGGCTGGAAATAAGGCCAAATTCTGCATCGTTTTTAAAAAACCATGACTATAATTATCCAGCCGACTCACATTCTGTATTTTTACAGAGAAATAGTCACTTATTAACTCTCTTTCACTATAGTTCATAATTCAGCATATCATTCATTTTCATGCATTTCACAAGTTAAGTTACATGTAAAAAATAAAGTGCAATTATTTATCATTTAAAGCTATTTTATGCCTTAAAGTTTCATTTTAATCTGCCTTTCTGCCTAATCTTGTCTTTAAACTTCACTGGAGTGACTTGAAACATCTGTAAAATAATGGAGAGGACATACTGATTATTTTCTGCCAGGACAATATCCGCTCGGTTAATGTCCTCATTTCCTTTAAACATAAAAAAACAAAGCAATGCATAAATCAAAATACAGGTTAACCATGTGAAAATTCCTTCATTTCAACACTGTACATATGGCCCTTTTCTAACTGACCTGTTGTGCTAAAAAAAGGCCATGAAGCCCCAAAAACACAATAAAAGCTTGTTTGTGTGATCAGATCATGTTGTTTTTCCAGTGAAGTGGATCCGCTGGCTCATTTAGGAAATGCAGTTAGAGATCTGAAACTCTTGAGGAAGGAAGGGCAGCAAACGATGGGACATCTGATTAGAGTCACTCACGTTCTCCTGCTAATGACAGAGCGAGTCCACACACTCGAGTCTGAGGAGCTCACGACGACACCAGCTGAGAACATGAGTGAACTTCTCACCATCATCTCCTCGTGAGACGCTCTGAACCGCTTCTTCTGCTGCTGATTCAAGATCTCATGGAGTTCATGCGAAACTACTGAAATACTGCTGATCCTCGAGGTCCAAACATGAGCTGGGAACCGCCTTTACACTCCCTCTGCTGTCGCCCTGAAATGACAGTATATATATATATAGATACAGTAGTCAACATTTGTCCTGAGACACGAACAGGTATTGGTCAAAATTCATGTGTAACTTTGATGAAAGGTTTTGATCCACTTCAAATGTTGACTACTGTATATATATATATATATATATATATATATATATATATATATATATATGAGATAGATAATAATTTATAAGAATTATATGAAAATAAGAATTTATAGCATTTAGAATATGTGCTTTGTAAATTTACTCTGTTATAAATCAGTCAGACCATCTACATTTGTGCATCGTCATCACTGGAAATAAGCATATCATTCAATGATTATAATTCGTAACAATTATTTGGTACACCACTTAGTTTTTATGTGCTTTTTCCCTTTTCATTTGATTAAATCATGTTTATATTGTTGAAATGTTATAGGCCTACTATTTTTTTTTTTTTTTGTATCATTATTGTCTTGTTTCTGACGTGGCCTCGAGCACCGGAAACACACAGAAACGCGCGGGAAACACGTTGACACGTCAGAGTTGGACAGTGTCTGAGCTGTCAATCATCTTCTCTGACACTCGTCATCATCTGGACTCGAGGATGAACAAAAGACATGCATATTAGGCCGATAATAGTGCAGCATTAATCTCATTCGATAGGCGTAATTAAATTTCAGAAGCTCGATTGTCCGAATAATGCGGAGGAAAGCAGACTTATGCAAACAACAGATCCAGCCACTCATGAAGAGGATCACCGTTTACACACATGACTTTCTTCACCATAAATCTGCATGAATATTTTCTCATCTGCATCGTCGTTGCTCCCTTACAAGGTTTATTAAACTATGATTATTAATTATGTTGCATCATCTCTGATAATAAAACTGCATATGCGACCTCTCTAAATTAGGCAGATGCTTGGAATTTCTATTTGGCTAATAATAATAATAATAATAATAATAAAAGGATCGATTATTTCTGTTTAAAAAATTCTGTTCAGTATTGTCGCAATAATATTAAGAGGAAAAAGGTCTGACAACAAGTTTAATTGTAAAGTCAGTTCCCACGAGACACTGCAATTAAATGATTTTCCCACTCGTTAAACGCGGTGATTTTCACTGTGATTTTAATAATAGGGACGAACAGAAGGTGCGGCAGAATCCACTCAAACACGAGAACTCTCAGATAGATATCTGTAATTGCGCAGTCTAATATTCCTCGAGCTAATGCTCGGGTCACGGAGAACCCTTTGAAGTCTGAGAGAAAGAAGAAGAAGAAGAAGAAGAAGTTTTGTAGATAAACACCTCGTGCTTATTAATGCGCGTCTGTTTTACTGAAAATATTCAGATAAATTAAAGAATTAACTTCCTTTCATTTGGACCGTTCAGCCACACTTCGACAGATAACATTTTTGTGATGTAATTTTGTGATGTACATATTGCAAAAAAAATTATTAATTAAATAAAACATAAATTTCATTCTGTGCTAATTCCGTGCTCCTTGATCTGGTATGCTTAGAAAGAGAACATGAATAAAAAAGTGTTTTATTATGTTATGTCTGCTAAATGTGACTCCAATACTGAACCAAACCCAACCGATGCAAATGAATCAAAAAGCGTGTTTACACTAAATAAGCTCCCGAAATCACCTGAGAGTGTAACCATAGCAACAGTCCAGCGATTTGGGTTAGGAACATCATTGGACGGAACATTGACAAAATATATGTATATTGTGTAGGCCTATGTAAAATATATTTATTTATGCATGCCACAAATATATCAGACGACAAAAACTTTTGTTTAAAAAAACGTACAAGAATTTACAATTCGGATTGTGTGAAACAAAACATCAACAAACTGCAGCATTAAAATGTGCTAATTTAAAGTCGACAGTCATTGTAAAGTTGTCGCGCGGACGGCGAGAACAGGCTGTTATTAAAGCGTGTCCTGGACACACACACACACACACACACACACACACACGATGCTGGATTGCTTTTCTCTGAGCAAAGTGAGTTTATCATTTCACTCTCGTCCTCGCGCTGGGTGGGATTGTGGAGCGCGAGGTCTGACAGATGCAGTGCGCATGCGCAGAAGCCCTTCAGCACCTGCCAGTGCGCGCATTACTTCACATGTTGAACTCTCGGCTGACAATCACTCGAGTTAACATTTCATCATGAGGAGAACACACACCGAGCTCAGCTGAAGAAAACACACACCGAGCTCAGCCGAGGAGGAACACGACAGATTCGTCATCCGACACTTTTTCAGGATTTATACTAACAATGCTTCTGAGAAAAACACTGCTTTCGTGAAAGTTAAAGCCGAATTACGCTTGACTTGGACTTGTTTGTCGCGCGCGCCAGAATGAAGCACTGATCCTGAAGGAACGCTTTTCCTTGTTGTTTTAACTTCGCTGACTTTAATCTCCCGTGGGTAAGTGCCAGTTCCGTGGATTTTACCTGCACAGGTGCATCATGTCCAAGCCCATGGATCACGTGAAGCGCCCAATGAACGCGTTTATGGTGTGGTCCCGCGCGCAGAGACGGAAAATGGCCCAAGAAAACCCGAAAATGCACAACTCTGAGATCAGCAAGAGACTGGGCGCGGAGTGGAAACTCCTGACGGAAGCCGAGAAGCGGCCGTTCATCGACGAGGCGAAGCGGCTGCGCGCGATGCACATGAAGGAACACCCCGACTACAAGTACAGACCCAGACGAAAGCCCAAGACTTTAATGAAGAAGGACAAGTTCGCGTTCCCGATGGCGTATAACCTGGGCGAGCATGAGGCGCTGAAGGTGAGCGCGCACCCGGGCGGCGTGCCCGAGTCTCTGATGAGCAACGCGGAGAAAGCGCGCGTGTTCTTCAACCCGGCCATGGCCAACCCGTACTCGTTCTTCGACCTCGGGTCCAAAATGCCCGAACTCTCCCCGCCGTTCTCCTACGCGTCTCCGCTGGGCTACCCGAGCGCGGGCACGGCGTTCTCCGGGGCCCACGCGCACTCGCACCCGTCACCGGGGAACCCGGGGTACATGATGCCGTGCACCTGCTCCGCGTGGCCGCCCGCGGGTCTCCAGCCCCCGCTCGCCTATATACTCCTGCCCGGGCTGGGCAAGCCGGGCCTGGACCCGTACCCGCTATGAGCCCGGGACACCGGGGGAAAAGTTTTTAAATGTGAAATGAATGAATGACTACATGCAATACACGCGGAGCAAAGCTGAACATGTGATAAACGAGACATCACGTGTGTGTGTATCATGATTAGGTGGAAATTAAAGACGAAGGACTGTGCTGAACGAGTGCTCTTATCAATGTGAATAAATCTGTGAGAAATAATAAGACGCCACGGTGAGAATAACCTGTTGACTCTGTACTGTGTGTCGCTATTGCAGGCCGATGCTGTACGTGATGCATTGCTGTTCTGGAGGAAAAAAGTGCATTGTTTTATTTTGAAACTCAATCTTAAAGAATCCCGTTTTTTTTTTTTTTTTTTTTTTTTTTCTTCTCTTCAGTCTTGTTGCTGTAAATGTGTACAGTTTTATTAAACCACATCTAGTTAGTGCTCTAAACACCGGAGCTCTCGGACTAGAAATCAGATATTTGGAGTTTCGATTCTACTATTTCATGGATGTATAGCCTATGTAATATTTATTGTTAATTCAGTCAGTGAACCCTCTGTTGGCCGCGGGACACGCCGTGATCCATTGATATTTGCACAGCGGGAGAACAGGAGCACTTATAAGTGTAATTTAATGAAAAGAAACACATGAAATAACAAGATTTCTGAGGGTTATTCTACATCACAGATCAATCATGCGTTCACGTAAAGAAGTCAGTCCGGTTTTTTACTAACTCGAAGTGAAATTGTATGTTATATATGTTTTGCATAATTCCACTTATATGTACTTGAAATGCCTATCGTTCATTTATTGAACAAGGGGGATATAATAAAGCGAATGCGGAAAAAGAAATTGCTCTGTAGTTCTTGAACAAGATTTGTATCTGAAAGCCTTTCCTCGGTCGGAGCAGGTGAAGTGTAAAGTTTCCTCTAAAGGACGCTTTTGTTCAGGCTTTGAATAGAATTACTCAGAATTCTAAAGCAAGTCTTTGTAATCAAGAGCCAAAATCCTGATTTATCACAACTCGCATCATGAATAGGAAGGAAGATAAAGCTGAGGAGTTTCGCTACTTTTAATCCATACAAGCAGAAAAACGAAACCGTTCAGGCACTTAGTCGAGGCCCAAGCAGGAAAAAATAAAAGGATTTTATGTGATTAAATTGTTCTTTAATTCTGACACATCGAACTCGAGTCTAATCTCCTCTTTTCTCACATATATGCTCCGCGTCGGGTCCTTCTTAATGTAAACCGCTCTCGTAGATTACATTAAGAAGTTAATTCATATGCTCAGACCAATTATGCAAAACTAATTTGGACTGTCCAGGGATAATTACCTTCGCCACGGTTAATTGAATCTTTTATTCTCCATTGTAAGCGCGCGATCGCGGCTCTCCGGGAACTTCCGGTTGGGCTTTAGAGAAATGACCCCGTTTCACTGGTTATGAACTGACTAATCATCAAATCACGGGCCTGTGTGGATATTAATATGCAGGCTATTTACAGGAGAACAAGTCAACAACGAGTTACTAATTTTGACGCACGTTATTTTGTATTGTTTGCAACATCAGTAAACTATTAAATATGAGTGTGTGTGTAAATGCCTTTCCACTGAAATATGTGCAATGCTGTCCTTAAACACGATCATTTATTCTAGTGTTTAATAAGTGAAAATGTGCTGTTGGTGCGTACATGATTTAATTCTACCCTTACAGTGAAATATTAAACATTTATTTAGCACCTTTTACGGTTCCTGACTAAAGCATTTTCTAGGTTTTCTCCCGAACAAGCAACATTAGTAAAGCTGAGCGTCTCAGTCGAAGGTCGCCGCTCCTCAAAATGACCACTTCCCCTTTTCCCTCTTTCCCTCTTTCCTCGGTTCTCCGCTTCACTCTGGGGAAAAGAGGCCCGGACTGAAAGAACTTTGTCTCCCTTCACAGGAGCGTTTAGACAGTCGAGGAGGTTTTGTCCGGGACAAACCCTGAGTTGCGAGGCCTTTGTGAGCCTGTTGTTTGTTGAAGTGGAGCTCAGCAAAAAGCGCCGGCTTTCTCTCATTGTGCTTAAAGCAATCAGTGGTATTTGGAAAACTGTTAGCATTGTGCACTTCTTCTGTGTTCATTGTTGAGGATTTCTTTTCACAAGGTTTTTTTTCTTCCCCCCCTTTTTTCCGAGCGCTCCAGCTGGCCGAGTGAATAGCGCTCGATGTGAACACGCTTTGTCCCGCGAGTCCTTCAAGTAGCCCACACTGAATAGACTGAGTTGACACTGGATGACAGTGAAACAACATAATAAAAAATACATGAGCGCATGAATGGAGCCAGGCGCATAAATAAATAAAATGGGTGACCAAAACTGGATAAACTGAATGACAAAATGGTGAAAGGGGAACAAAAAGATATTTAACACGGCAGATTAGCATTAGAAAGCCATCGACAAAGCAGAACAATTGATGAATGCGTTTACAGGCCAAGAAAGGAATGAACTAAATGGCTTTTGAATAGATATGTGCTTCTTGTTTCTGGAAAGCAGATCCAATGGGAAAGGTAGAGACGCGACGGCATGAGAAAACCTTCTGACGGCTGGAAGAATGTTTGCAGAAAGCAAAGGTTACGAGTGTAGCCGAGGTAAGTGTAGAGATGTGCCGAAATATTCCCAGCTGTCATCGGGACATTTACAGAACAACACCCCGAGTTACTCCGTTTCTGTAAATCATTATTAGAATGAAGTTCAGTGATTTGCTCAGAAACACAGCATTAGAGATGGAGGACGGGGATGTTTCGGTGGGTTTCACACAACATCGATGGTATCGGATCACAGACGAGGAAAAGCCACGTTTATCCGGCCTCACAATCCTTTGAGGAACTGAACACGGACGATTGCTCTTAAAGCGCTCATTGATTTTTAGCGATTTGATCCTTTTCAGCCTCGATAAACACTCCAGCCGTGATAATAGAGGTTTCCGCTTATGACCCAAAAACCCTTCGACACGGGACAGATCTGAGTCCGGAGTGTAAGCGAGCGGAGACACGGGACAGATCTGGAGACACGGCAACACCTTCACACTGAGAGCGAGGCCTGAAGCGGAGGAGAAGAGAGAACTGTACAGTGAATGACATGCGTTTGCACTTCTGAAACCGTTCTAGAATGAAGTACAGCTGATAAATCATGCACATATCTGACCATGATTTATTTTTTGGCCACTTGTTGCAAGTAATTGATCAATTTCTGCTGCCAAACATTAACAAGAACATCCTTCTGTCCTCACCGCACATTATTACATATTACAGAAATACAGAAATGAAGACGCCTCCATGTAGAAGAATAAGTCGTCTCCTTTATTTCTACAGCGCTTTATAGATTGTGTCAAAGAACACAGAAGTAATGATCATGATAATAACAGAAAAAGGACAAGAGTGTCATTATTCAGATCGATTCAGTTCAGCGTCGATCCAGTAAAACTCATAACAATCATAAAGTTTAGCATCTGATGAAACTGATGCTGTGATCTTGAGACGGAGGACCGCGAGAGAAGCTCCGGATGCATCAGACAGAATATCATATAAGATACGAGTCTAATCTTTCATGTTGGTGGTAAAATACTGAACACATAATAACAAAAATGTAAAAATAAGAGAATACGTTTTAAGATGTTAAATTGTGCATGAATAATAGATCCCGGATGGAACTCAGAGTCCGATGGGAAACTGGAAACGAGTTCTGTGAATGTTTGGTCGGATAACTCCGATCTTCCAGAACTGGTGATGTAATTCCCTGTCATTCTCCCTGAGAGAGAGAGAGTTTACCACATCTCTAACCCTGCCTGACTCCACCAGCTCATTTAAGGCCATTAAAGTGTGAACGAGTGTGTCCTGCAGGCCTGTGTGTGTGTGTGTGTGTGTTTATGGGCCGACGGACTGTATTACCTGTAATCTCAGACACATTTCCTTCCTTCAGTTTGAGGGCAGAAACACTAAATTATCTTGCGCTGACGTTAGCTCCACATCTGGACGTGTCGAATCGCAGCTCCAGAACTCGTGTGTGTGTGTGTGTGTGTGTGTGTGTGTGTGTGTGTCGCTCAGCCCTCGGTCACTAGCACACATCACAGAACTCGTGTGTGTGTGTGTGTGTGTGTGTCACTAGCACACATCACAGACACGCTCGC
The DNA here is from genome assembly GCF_951802725.1 of Rutilus rutilus. Taxonomy (NCBI): domain Eukaryota; kingdom Metazoa; phylum Chordata; class Actinopteri; order Cypriniformes; family Leuciscidae; genus Rutilus; species Rutilus rutilus. The sequence continues at coordinate 196,536 of NC_140215.1, forward strand.
AGAAACACTTCTGAAAACTCCACACTTTAAACAGCAAGTGTGTGTTCAGGTATTGAGGACTATAATCCACGAACAGCAGCAGAAACACAGCATGAGACGCGACACACACACTCTTTACCGGGAAGCAGTGCATTGTGGGACGCTCCTGTGTACACATCGTCAGGTGTGAGACGCATTAAAAACAGTAAATAAATATGAATATTTACACGCTTGAGAGCGGCTCTATAGAACTCTGAGATAATGCAGAATAATGTCATGTTTAACAGCTTATTTTAAAATGATCTGTTTAATTTTTATAATCTATTTAAAATAAAAATTAATCGAACAAAATGAATGAATTAAAACTAAATGCATAAAGATGTCATGATGATGGAGCCACTAAAGCTTCTGTAAAGTTTCATAGAGAAGATGTTGAGTTCAGGAAATCTGGCCTTCGCTTCTTAAACTGAAATGCCTTTATTTTAAATATAGAATATCAAAAATCAATCATCTCTATCTTCAACTGCTAAATAAAACTGCAGAATATTTGCAGTATGTTGGCGCTGTTTTACATTATTTACAGGCATTATTAAAGGCTTTTACGGTGAAACATGAGCATCTGTTCACATGTTCGCACATTAACATGTCCTCTGAGACTGAAGGTGTTTGTCAAGCGAGTGTGAGATATTGAGTCCGCTGATGGTAATATTGAGTCCGCTGATGGTAATATTGAGTCCGCTGATGGTAATATTGAGTCCGCTGATGGTAATATTGAGTCCGCTGATGGTAATATCGAGTCCGCTGATGGTTTTGTTCTGCGCCGGAGATCATATTAATTCTGCTTCTGATGTGGAATGTTTGAGTGAGAAATAGAAATGATGAATGTGAAGTTTTGGCCCGAGGAAGAGTCAGATAAGAGCATTCCCGAACCTTGAACACGCTGTCAATGAAGAAGATTATTCTCATAATGAGGACGACTGGATCCCGAACTCCCACAGGATTCCTGCAAGCCTTCATCATCATCATCATCATAATACTGATTATTATTGTTGGAAAAAAAAAAATCCTCACTGGCTTCAATTTGTTCGGCTTCATTTATTCATATTTCAACAGGATTATTTAAGCAAGGCCTGAATCCCACATTATCACTTACATACGGATATAAACATATGGATTAGCCCTACAGCATTCCTTAATGCTAATCTCTTACAGTACACGGAATATATATATATGTATCATAATCTATATTTCAGCAATATGGGACTCAAAGCCGAATATAGTCACATCTAAAATGTGTCGCATGATCCTATTCTAGCATATCATATCCTATTCAAATTATTTATGTCATCTATCATATAATATCCTATTCTATTCAATCATATCCTATGTTATTCTATTCTATCGTATTTCACTTTCTTCTATTCTATCCAATTTTATTCTATTCTGTTCTTTCACATATTCTACTCTATCATATCAAATTATTCTATCATAGCATCATATCATATCCTATTCTATTCTATCAGATCATGTCATATTCTTTTATTCTATTCTATCATAAATATTCTATTCTATTCCAGTCTCAGCTGGAGGTCTGTGACCCAAAACTGCTTATTGTCACAAATAATAATTTGAAACCAAACATTTTATATATAAATAAGCTTATAAACTCAGGGGTAGAAAACACTTTCAATAGTTTTAGCTGTTAATGTCTAACATGATGCATCCGTTATATATATATATAGCTAACTTGGTAATATGACTATTTAGCCGAGTGCTTGTAACCAATTCACCACTGGATCATTATATTTTATACATCTTATGACATGCAAAATATGTGAAAATCTGCATATATACTATTTAATAAAATAAAATAATATGCATATATTATATTTCTATATGTTTTATGACAGAGTTATTGAGCTTGCAATCTCTTAAACACTCTAATAAATGTCATTTTCTTGTAATTTTCTACAGCAACTGAAAGCACATATTAAAGGCCCGGTTTGTGCATAACTGGAACAAACACTGTAATAACACACTTCATCTATTAGGAACAAACACTGTAATAACACACTTCATCTATTAGGAACGCTGAATAATAATAATAATAAAGTCCATAGTGGGAATCACAGCAAATATACACGTGAGGATAGTCGCAGAAATACCGAAAACAATGATTAAAAAAAAACACAATTCAATACAACACCGACGTATTGATTTAAAGAGAAACTGCATGTTATTTATGACACACTGTGAATATGATGATCATATGAATCTTTCAGATCAGATCCACAATTAAAGTGTCGCTGTGTTTCTCAGAGAAAAGGGTTCGCGAGCGGCTCATGAATTGCTAAACTTGTTTGCTTTTCTCCGTTGTGTTTCTCGACACGTCACTCGTCACTGTCAGCAGGGAAAACTTTTCCAGAAACTTCTCCATCACACACACCGGAACGCCGTGTTGGGATTGATCTTCGTGAACTCGCTGCTAACCCTCGAGTGTGTTTGAAACCTGGAATACCCTTCAGCCTCTCCAGCACACACTCATTCAGAAACACACACATTCTGACTTAAACTGGATCATTAGGATGAAACCAGCACAGAAATATCCTCGTGTGTGTGTGTGTGTGTGTGTGTGTGTGTGTGTAAACGCAGTCATTAGGCTGTTAATGTCAGACTCATTGCTCCGCACTGTCACTCGTAACACTCCTCCTGATATTAGTTTAACAAATGCAGTTTGATGCGGGAGAAATAAATGTTCAAGCGCTCATGTTCAGGTATTGAATCTCTGCACATCTGTGTGTTTCGGTAATTTGATTTACAATCAGAGGTGACAGACTGGTGGATCCGGTCGAGATAAAGGGGGGGTGGGGGGTAGAGAGAGGGGGGGGGGGTAGAGAGATAGAGAGAGGGGGGGGGGGGGTAGAGAGAGAGAGAGAGAGAGAGAGAGAGAGAGATATTAACACTACCTCAGGTATGATACTCAGGTCTTGTCAAAATGATGCTATATATACATTGTAAAAGTATTTAAATGTGTATTCAATCTTGTAAAGTTCCTGTGCTGAAATATCTCTATTTAATTAAAGATCTGCTGTGCGTGTGATATGATAATGACCCATTACTGATCGGAGAACAGTTAAAGCGAATCAACAGTTGTCGAGTTTGAGGCATTATTGAGAAACTCAGAAACCACTTCTGAAACATCTGACATTACGTGTGTGTGTGTGTGTGTGTGTGTGTGTGTGTGTGTGTGTGTGTGTGATATACAGTCAAACCTAAACTCATTCACACACCTTCAACATTTCTCACATTATCACAGTTTATTCGCTATAGTTTAGAAAACGGTAATAAAATCTGAGCAGAACTCAGTTGATATTTGACTGGTTTTGTCCGTCCTTCTGTTAGACTGTCTCACACATGAATTATGTTGAATATCTGTCAGCTGTTAAATTTAACTACACAATTAGATAATACCAGTTTAGCTCAACCAATCACCAAGCAATGCTTCATTGTGTTCAGTCTGTGTGTAAAAAGAGCATTAGCAATTAAAGAAAACACACTTCAGCAAAACATGATCAGCTCAAAGTGTCTTTATCATTTCTGCTCCCAGTGTCACTGGTAGTCTCTGTATGAAGAGTTATTGGGTATAATATGTCACAGTTTACTTTATTTTGCTCTCCTCACTCACATAATGAAGTATAGTGTCCTGATCACACTAGTGAAAATTAAAAAAGATATCTAAAATGATATCCGGTGTCTGAATAATTTTTGGTTTGACTGTATTGAATGCATGTACTTGTTTGCATAATGTAATCTTTTTATTAGCATTTTATACTGTTGGCTCTTTGACATATCGCTGCTGGATAAAAGCGTCGGCTAAACGCAAAAATTAATTTAAATATATAGTTATTATTTATTGTTGAACATTGAAGTGCATTTAAACATCCGGATCACGTTCCGATGCTTCTTCTCATCGTCACTGTAAATGCTGAAGTGAGAATAACAGTGTGTGTGTGTGTGTGTGTGTGTGTGTGTGTGTCTGTGAGAGTGTGTGTGTGTGTATCTGCTTCACTGCAGGTCCTGTAACGCTGGTGTTTGGCACACACGCCTGACCCAGATGTGTGTGTGTGTGTATGTGTGTGTGTGTGTGTGTGTGTATCTGCTTCACTGCAGGTCCTGTAACGCTGGTGTTTGGCACACACGCCTGACCCAGATGTGTGTGTGTGTGTGTGTGTGTGTGTGTGTATCTGCTTCACTGCAGGTCCTGTAACGCTGGTGTTTGGCACACACGCCTGACCCAGATGTGTGTGTGTGTGTGTGTGTGTGTGTGTGTGTGTGTATCTGCTTCACTGCAGGTCCTGTAACGCTGGTGTTTGGCACACACGCCTGACCCAGATGTGTGTGTGTGTGTGTGTGTGTGTGTGTGTGTGTGTGTGTGTGTATCTGCTTCACTGCAGGTCCTGTAACGCTGGTGTTTGGCACACACGCCTGACCCAGATGTGTGTGTGTGTGTGTGTGTGTGTGTGTGTGTATCTGCTTCACTGCAGGTCCTGTAACGCTGGTGTTTGGCACACACGCCTGACCCAGATGTGTGTGTGTGTGTGTGTGTGTGTGTGTGTGTGTGTGTGTATCTGCTTCACTGCAGGTCCTGTAACGCTGGTGTTTGGCACACACGCCTGACCCAGATGTGTGTGTGTGTGTGTGTGTGTGTGTGTGTATCTGCTTCACTGCAGGTCCTGTAACGCTGGTGTTTGGCACACACGCCTGACCCAGATCCTCTCACACTCGTCTTCTGCTCGAGGGCCACAGCGGATCCGTGCCGTTCCCTATCGCACGCTTAATGAAGATCAGCGCGCCAATATAAGTCTTTCTCACAGCAATAATTAGTGCGGATCGACTGCGACACTAATACCGGCGAGATTATAAACACTGGCATGAGCTGCAGTCAGAAACACAGAGGCTTGACATCACATTAGCACTCGGTCAACGAGTTACAACCTCACACTCCATAATCTGCTTTCCTGCACAATTACTGCCGTAATAAGTGTGTGTCGCGGGGGCTTCTGAGGGCCGTGTGTGTGTGTGTGTGTGTGTGTTACTGACACGGAGACGCTGAGATTAAGGAGCCGCTCCGGGTCCCCAAGGGCCCAGTGTCTCACTTACCTACAGATGAGCGAGAGACACTGAGAGAGAGAGAGAGAGAGAGAGAGAGACTGTGTGTGTGTGTGTGTGTGTGTGTGTGTGTATTACTCCTGAATTAGAGCTGAATGCAGAGTAGAATTTAAGGAAGAACATTTAAATATGAGGAGTTTAAAGAATTTTTATTTTTAGTATTTTAAATTCATGTTAAAATACTCTCTTTATATATATATATATATATATTAGTAATTATAGTTAATATTGTATTAATATATATTAATTATATATTAAAATGTTGTATAATACTATATTCAATATATTACAATATAAAATAATTCATATTACAATTATACAATATTTTTAATTATATTTAAAAGTTAAAAGTCACATAATAAAGACATTTACATTCTGATGTAAATAAATTAATTGGCCCCTAAAGAAACAACACATTCAAATATATTTATTTAATTCATATATTTAATAGTATAATATATAGTATATGCTGTATATATATATATATATATATATATATATATATATATATATATTAATAATATTTAATACGCATTACATTTAAAATCTCTTTTTCAAATAATAATTCATTACATTAATCTGTATTGCTGTATTTATCCCGAAGGCCACCTGAGGACTTCTAAACTAATTCTAGTCGTGTTGAACTAATGACATTCCTAAATGTTTCTGGATTCCAGTAAAACCCGATTCCACAGGCCAAAAAATCCAGTTCAGTTCAGAATCCCGAGTCTGGAGCCAGAACCGAAACCCAGACCGTTCTCTCCAACACGAGAGACGAAGAGCTCCAGGAAAGAGAATGAAGTATCGAGAAGAATGAGGCGACGAGGAGCGTGGAGACGAGTAGAAGAGGCACACACACACACACACACACACTCTCTCTCCCGGTTCCATTCTTCCGCTCGGCGCTGGCAGCACGGAAAGGCTAAGCTGGGAGCTGTAATGTCATTAAATTGCAAATGCTTTTTTTCCTCCCCTGCCGACACACACTGTTTACTTATCTGGCAAAAACATATGTTGGAAGGAATCCGTTAAATTCTGCCCATTGCCTTGGGTGAAAGTGCAATAGAAACGGACCCACTGAGCACCTTCAGTTGTCTCCTGTTAGCACTTCTTCTTATCTACAAGGCCGCTTAGCAGCAAACCCGCGCGTTCAATGAAAACTGAAGATACAGCGCGAGATTAGCGAGAACAGTGAGGGTCATCCCGGCGCAAATCATTCCCACTCCCTCCTTTTCCATCTGCATAAATGACTATTTTTAAGGCATCTCTCGCGCCTGTATATTTTTCCCACTCTGTCACACATTTAATTTCACGCCCCGTGTTCTGAATATGCTTAAATGCATATCTGCGATGCACCTTTAAGCCCAGGGAAAGAGGAGTCTGGGGGGGGTGGGGGGGGGTCGTGCCGAGAGATGCCGGGAAGGGCTCGCCAAAATTAAAGATAAAATGGTGTGATTTGCACTACAAGTCTATTACTTTATGGCATTTACATAAAGTTTACCTCTGCAATTCCACCAGTTTTTCTTCCTCTTCTTTCCGGACCTTCTTCCCGTCGATCGAGCTCATATAAATATGTATAAATCTTTGTTTGGGGGGAGGGCAGAATTCCCGAATCGACGGAAAGTTTGAAGGGCGTGAGCGGAGGATCTGCGTATTACCCACAATGTCCTGCGGCCCGTCTCGACACAGATCGGCTCAGAGTCGGTGTTATTGATCCGATCGGATTTCACTGATGGGAGAATCTGAAATTAGATCTTCTGGTTTCTGAGCTGTTCTTATCTATTTATTTGTTAATATGTGTGTTTTTTGTTTATTTTCTGAGCAGTTTTGATTGATTGATTTATTGATTGATTAATTGACTAATTGATTGAAATATTTATTTATTTCTGAAAAGTATTTATTTATTTGTTCTCTCACTTAAAATATTGTTATTCCAAGTTAATTATGTTGTTTGTTTTTTTGTTAATGTGTCATTTGTTTTTTCCTGAAAGAGTATGAAAAGAAAATCGATAGTCCACTTTAGACATTCTACTAACTATAAGTAATTTGCAACTACATGTCAACTAACTCAGAGTATTAGTAGACTGTTAGGTTCAGGTTAGTAGAATAGTAGTTAGTAGAATGTCTGTTGAGGAGCATCAAAATAAAGAGTAACCCTAAACCTGAACTGCTCTATACTGCATGTCATTTGTCTCAAACATCTGAACACATCTAAGCTCTGAGCAAAGACAGAGTAAAGGTCAGGGTTGGGGTTAGGGTCAATGTTAGGGTCAGAGTAAAGGTCAGGTTCAGGGTAAAGGTCAGGGTTAGGGTAAGGACAAGAGATTGGGATATTCAGATCATGCTGCTTTTATCATCTAGATAAAGGTCAGGGTTAGGGTCAGGAATTAAAGGTCAGGGTTAGGGTCAGGGTTATCCTGCGATTGGCCCGACAGGTCGGTGAGGAGAGAGATTGGGATATTCAGATCACACTGTTCCTCTTATTGTCAGGGTAAAGGGCTTGGTTAGGGTCAGGGTAAAGGTCAGGATCAAGGTCAGGGTTAGGCTCATTTCAGGGTAAAGGTCTGGGTAGAGGTCAGAGTTAGGGTCAGGTCTGGGTGATAGGTCAGGGTTAGGGTCAGGGTAAAGGTCAGATCAGGGTAAAGGTCAGGGTAAAGGTCAGGTCAGGGTGATAGGTCAGGGTTAGGGTCAGGGTAAAGGTCAGATCAGGGTAAAGGTCAGGTCAGGGTAAAAGTCGGGTTGGCGAGGAGAGAGATTGAGATATTCAGATAATGCTGCTCTTATTGTCTAGGTAAAGGTCAGGGTTAGGGTCAGGGTAAAGGTCAGGATCAAGGTCAGGTTTAGGATCTTTTCAGGGTAAAGGTCATGGTTAGGGTCAAGGTAAAGGTCAGGATCAAGGTCAGGGTTCGGGTCAGGGTAAAGGTCAGGATCAGGCTCATTTCAGGTTAAAGGTCATGGTTAGGGTCAGGTCTGGGTAAAGGCCAGGGTTGGCCAGGAGAGAGATTGGGATATTCAGATCACGCCGCTCCTCTTATTGTCAGGTCAGGGTTAGGATCAGGGTAAAGGTCAGGATCAAGGTCAGGTTTAGGGTCAGGTCAGGGTAAAGGTCAGGGTTATGGTCAGGTCAGGGTAAAGGTCGGGTTGGCGAGGAGAGATATTGGGATATTTAGATCATGCTGCTCTTATTGTCTAGGTAAAGGTCAGGGTTAGGGTCAGGGTAAAGGTCAGGATCAAGGTCAGGGTTAGGGTCAGGGTAAAGGTCATGGTTAGGGTCAGGTCTGGGTAAAGGTCAGAGTTAGGGTCAGGTCAGGGTAAAGGCCGGGTTGGCGAGGAGAGAGATTGGGATATTCGGATCACGCCGCTCCTCTTATTGTCTGGCTGATCCGCGTATGAATACTCTGCCTCCTGCTTCCCAACAGATGAGAAAGGCTTAGGAGCCGCACGCCTTTCTCTCCACTCGCTTTTTATTTGCAATTAAATGCATTTCAAATGGAACAACTCTACAGAAAGCAATTTCGATAAGAGAAGAAAAAGCCATTGCTTTTCCCACCTCCATTGTTGGAGTTTCTGCATTTCATCCGCATTCTGCCATGTGAAATTGCACAATCAAAAACATATCTGGACAGTGGATGTGCCTCAAAAATTTAATAGTCCCATATTGAAAATTAAATTGCATCTTAGAAATCATTTAAGCCTTTTTCTCGTTTTCTTTCATCCATTCCTGCGCACTTTTCCCTTTGACTTTTGACTAGCGACAAAGGTCCTAATTGTATTTCGCTAAAACTGAAACGTTATATTTCCCTTTTATTTTCCGCCCTGGCCTGATGGATAAAGGGAGGATACTGGAGTGAGTGGCATCTGGTCACGTCGAGCCGTCGTGTGTGTGGAGCGTCTCCTCCCCGATTGGAACATCTTTGAGGGATTTCTGAAGCTGTAAATATCTCCAACCCTCTCTTACAAGCTTTACCCCGCAGCACTTTGTAAGTTATCTTGGCTTGTGCCTCCTCTATGGCATTATGCTGAAATGTAAATCTCTAAGCTGGAGATGTGGGTGTGACCGTGGCGCTCCGGAAAGCCAATCCTGTGTGGATTTCTTGGAGCCGTCGGAAAAGCTTCAGTTAAGCGACGCAGGAATCGGCCTCTTCCATGTCCAAGAAATGTGATTTTAGTGCTGCTAATTTCACATGTTCTGAAGAAACACCAGCGGACGGTTTATCCCACAGTGTGTCGGTCGCTCGACTCGACTGGAAAATGGCAAACCATATTTATGATTAAAATTAAATAATCAATTTAAATATTAAATAAATAGCATACATGGTATGGAACTTAAAGGCACAATATGTACGAGTTTTGGAATAAAAAATCAATAACCACTAGAACAGAGTAATATATTTTGTTGACTTGTGTACTCACATTATTCTAAATGTCTCCAGCAATGTTAAATCCAGAGAAATCCGCAGTTTTAGCCGGTGTAACGTCCGAGTTTGCGTCGCCGGTCAGTGACGTCATTTTACCCTCGATTTCAGGACGCCAAAGATGCTTTAATATATTATGCGTTTTATTAGACACGTGAGCAACTGTTTGGACACATTTATCGACAGAAAACTAGTCATCGTTATATAGATCAACACGATTAGTCTGATTGTTTGAATCTCTTGAGTTTGTACCTCAGAAACAACAGTATTCTGTCAAGGGTCTAAGATTGTAAATCAGAGAGAGCTTTATTTGTGGAAACAGTAAAACAGTGTTTTCTCCACTATACAATATATTTTAAAATGTATTGTATTTACAAAAAGTCATCCAGCTTTTATTAAGATATTGTAATATCAATCTAGCTTACTGCAAAGTAGAGTAACGTTATTATAACATTGCCTTTTTTAGTATGATTTTTTGTATCGATCATTTTGGTATGTATTTTTAGTATGATTGTTTTGAACAAGTAAAACAATTACTCCACAATTTTAATTCATCAGATAGATGACCTGTATGAGTAGTAATTCAACACTCGTGGCTGTTTCATTGGAATGAGATAAATCATGTGAATTTAAGTGATTAAACGCAGGAAAGTTCAGGGAAGAAGGAGAATGCTAAACTTAACTTTAACTGTAAAATAAACATAGCAGCAGCAGCGGCGACACACATAATAAATACCCTGCTTCGTAACACAGTAACATTAATAAAACTGCATTAAATTAACTCAAAGTCCTGTCGGATATATTAATAAATTAAAATTCTTTGCAATTTAGAATAGAATATATGCACACAACTGATTAATAGTTTGGTGTCTGTAAGATTTGTTAATGTTTCTGAAAGAGTCTCTTCTGCTCAGCAAAGCTGCGATTATTTGATCAAAAATACAGTAAAAATAATGAAATATTCCAGTGTAAATCAGCTGTTTTCTATGTGAATATATAGTAAAGAGTAATTTATTCATGTAATCAAAGCTGCATTTCAAAAAACTACTTGTACTACTTATAGTCTATATATATATATATATATATATATATATATATATATATATACACACATTTATGTACGTTGGATGAAATGATATCCAAACCAAGGTGATTATACTATAAATGATCGGATTTGAGCCACTGAGTGTCAATCATTAACTCAATGTGTAACAGAGTTCTGCTGCCCTCTAGAGGCTGTGTTCACAACACAAAATACTCCATTTATACAAACATTTGTATCAAATTGCTTCTATATAAGAAGCATGTCTTAAAGGATAATACTGTCATGTTTAACAGGTTATTTCAATTAATAGTAAAGAATGTTTACGAGCTGTTTAATTCATAAAATAGAATTAAATTAAATATGAATTAAAACTAAATCCATATAAGGAACTCCTAAAAGGTTCTGTATTCGAAGCCTTTACAGTTTCACATAGAGCCTTTTCTGTAAGAGTGAGTTCGAATTTTCTGAATGACCTACAGCTATTTACTGTTTACATGTGCATTATATAACACAATACTAATTATACATTTTTTATTTTTTTATTATTATGTATTTACCACAAAGCACCTAACTGCCAATTTCTAGTGAAGAATAAATTAGTGATTAATAAACTTTCTGCACACATGAACTGATTGGCTAAATGCTCTAAGATTTTATATTTAAACAAAATTTAATTTAAAATACAAAATAAATAAATCCTCTTAAGGTTGTAAACCCGGTGCCGGGATCAGAATTGCGTTATTACGATTGTCCTTCAATATTTATAGGTCCTGATGAAACATTAAGTCATATGTGATATCATTACAAAGCTTAGACCCTCTACTTTTCACACAAAACCATAATTGTTTTATTAATTTTACATATCGCAGCATTATAATGTTTCATTTCCAGTTTTTGCAACGAATACCGTCTTGTCTAATACCGTCCCGTCTAATCCACCGTCTTGTCACTCACAACCAATTCAACCAAAACTCGTCAAAACACGTGATCGCGGATATCCGGATGATGACGAAGCACGATTCAAATAAAAGCTGGGGCACGTTCAAAACGGTGCGCAACGTTTTTTAAACAGAAGCGGTGATGCGTTGAACACACTGTTCTGATGACGCAAGAGCTGCAACTATGGCAGCTGAGAAGGCCATTCTTTGGCCTTTATCTACAAATAAAGTCAGTATGTGAGGCTAAATAGATGTGTTTTAGTCTGAATTAGGTAAGATGTGTGCTTCCATTTCAGTTTCAGCAATCCCTTCACTCGACTGGGATGTTCTCTTTTGTTCTGGGCGGCAAGTGCAGTAACTGTGACATCGGGCATATTTTGTAGTATTAAACACATATTTATACCGACTTCATCAGGCTCAGAAAGTTCTTCACAAAGAACACAAAGAATGGCCTTCTCAGCTGCCATAGTTGCAGCTCTTGCGTCATCAGAACAGTGTGTTCAACGCATCACCGCTTCTGTTTAAAAAACGTTGTGCAACGTTTTGTCGGGGCTGAACACACTGTTCTGAATGGAAAGGCACACATCTTACCTAATTCAGAGTAAAACACATCTATTTAGCCTCACATACTGACTTTATTTGTGGTTCATACTGTTTTAATACCCTGTATTTTCTTTCTCATTTTTAGGAAAAGCACTTAATTACCATTGATTATTTCTATACCAAATGTCATACACTTGCAATGAAGCTAAAAATATAAACAACTACATCATTATGTTGATATCCTATATTTTTACAATAAAACTTACGACAAACATGTCTTCTAATATCCTCAGTTGTTGCGTATACCGAGCTGCATCGAACACATTTGTAAATTACTTTCCTTGAACCCATTGTGCGAGTTCACTTTAATACCGCGTGCTTTATATACATGTTGCTGCTGATTGGACTGCAGTTCTGACACACCCACCAAACAAGAGAAAACGTATCTCAAACCCCGTTGCACACCGGTGCACGCCGTTTCCAGGAAACATGACGTTCAACCCGGAAACCGTAGCAAAACGTTGCGCACCATTTTGAACTTGAACGTGCCCCAGATCACACTGTGTTGAGTATTGAGCGGTGAAACTGCAAAAATGGCACCAAATTAACGTTTTTGTCGGAGCTGAGGTTGGTTTTGGATAAATGGGGACCTTTTAGATTCCAAAAAGCCTTTATGCCTCCCTTTAGTTTTATAAAAATAACTTTTGGACCCGAAATGGTATGATTTTTTCCAGTCTTTGCTGCCAACTGGTGGATTAAAACAAAACTTGCAAAAGAATGCCAGATCACTCAGAGCCTTAGATGTGCACTTTCAAAGATAAGATCCAAAAACAAAAACACCAAAAGTGTCCAGGTTTTTATATTTTGGAGACATACAATAATATTACATTACATTACCGTTCAATAATGTGGGCTCAGAAAGATTTTCTAATGATTTTGAAAGAAGTCTCACCAAGGCTGCATTCAAATTGCGCAAATTGAAATAAAAAATTGAAAATACGCCCAATGGAAACATATCAATTTCGCAAAAACTCCCATTTATCGCAAAAAAGTTTTACGCCCACATGAGGAGGTTTTTCAGGCAATTCGAAAAAGAAATATTTTGCAAAACTGCAATGGAAACAGTTTTTGCGCATTTACAGGTCACCTGACGTAGATGGACAGAAGACAAGATTGGACAGAAGACGAGACAGAGTTCTTTATTAAATTCATATAAGACAAAAGAATTACAGGAATAATGGATTCTAAACCTCAAATAAATGTCACAGTCAAGACCTGGAAGCAGATCTGAGGGAGAAACACCCAGAAACTCCTCATATGTGCCGCTCACAGTATAATAAGGGTCGTTCCTCACCATTAATGCTTGGAAAACACACATACATCTCCTTTGATTAATAATAATGGCTAGTGCAGTGGCTGGGATATAGTACATAAACCTACCAACGTCTGTTGCCATGGTTTTTGGAATGATTTTACTTTTCATGAGAGGAAAAATTTAAAGGGGTCATATAATGTCATTTTTGTACAAGCTAATGTGATTCTTTAGGGTCTAAATGAAAAGTTTGTAATGTACTTTAATTAAAAATTCTCATTAGTATTGTAAGAAAACACTACCTGGTCAAAAACAGCTGTTTTCAGCACGCCGTTTAAGTGCATGTGTCTTTAAATGATAATGAGCTTTGCTCACTCTGCCCCTCTGTTCTGTGCGTACACCGTTTGTAACACTTACACAATAACCATAACGCGTTGTTTATTATAAACATGGGATTATGAATTATATTGAGAACGTCATACATAGAAAACATGCTGTAATGTACCCTGAGTGTAAAAATAGCCGCATTTATCATGAAGCATGCAGCAAGCGATTTGCAAAGATTAATATAAAGGTTAATAAAACGTTACACTCACTTCTTCTTCTGGAGGTGCAGCAGGAACACGAATAGTTGGTACCGATCCTTTTTTCAGGAGCAGCTTCTTAGTAAAACCAGCTTTATACTGCCCCTCGTTTGTAAAGCAGTCTGATGTGTGAAATGATTCGCACAAATATGAAAGCATTGACGTTGATCGTGGGGAATATTCCCTTCGAAAACAAACTCAGCCACTGCTTCTTCAGCAATTCGGATTTAGGAACATCAAAATGACTGCTGTGTTCGTTATTACACCCAAGAACACCACAATCGCTTAGATGCCATTCTACTCAGTGCTCCAGCTATCAGCAATGAACGCGCCGGTTGGCGCGAGCTATGATTGACAGCTCGCTCACGAGGGCGGGTCTGTGTTGAAACGCTGCTGTCAATCAACCATTGTGGGAGGGGCGTCGATTTTGTGACGTCACAAAATCGAACAGCTTGATTCAGGAGAGGGGGAAACATATAAGAAGATTAAAAAAAAAACACTGGATGGATTTTTATCATTTTATGATGGTTGTGTACAGGCACTGCCAACACACATTTCAGTACAATCAACTTGTAAAAGTGCATGTACCATTATATGACCCCTTTAAGTTTTAGTCGCATAATATCGGTTAATGGAAACGCCGTCATTTCACAATAGTTGTTTTGTCAACATTTAGAAAAAAAAAATCGCAAAAGTTACACACCTCACTGTAACACACACCTCACTGTAACAACACCTCACTGTAACACACACCTCACTGTAACACACACCTCACTGTAACACACCTCACTGTAACACACACCTCACTGTAACAACACCTCACTGTAACACACCTCTCTGTAACAACACCTCACTGTAACACACACCTCACTGTAACAACACCTCACTGTAACAACACCTCACTGTAACACACCTCAGTGTAACACACACCTCACTGTAACACACACCTCACTGTAACACACACCTCACTGTAACACACACCTCACTGTAACACACCTCACTGTAACAACACCTCACTGTAACAACACCTCACTGTAACACACCTCTCTGTAACACACCTCACTGTAACACACACCTCACTGTAACACACACCTCACTGTAACAACACCTCACTGTAACACACACCTCACTGTAACAACACCTCACTGTTACAACACCTCACTGTAACACACCTCTCTGTAACACACACCTCACTGTAACACACCTCACTGTAACACACACCTCACTGTAACAACACCTCACTGTAACACACCTCTCTGTAACGCACCTCACTGTAACAACACCTCACTGTAACAAAACCTCATTGTAACTGTGTGTTACAATGAGGTGTTGTTACAGAGAGGTGTGTGTGTTACAGTGAGGTGTTGTTACAGTGAGGTGTGTGTTACAGTGAGGTGTGTTACAGTGAGGTGTTGTTACAGTGAGGTGTGTTACAGAGAGGTGTGTGTTACAGTGAGGTGTTGTTACAGTGAGGTGTGTTACAGAGAGGTGTGTTACAGTGAGGTGTTGTTACAGTGAGGTGTGTGTTACAGTGAGGTGTGTTACAGTGAGGTGTTGTTACAGTGAGGTGTGTTACAGAGAGGTGTGTTACAGTGAGGTGTTGTTACAGTGAGGTGTGTGTTACAGTGAGGTGTGTGTTACAATGAGGTGTTGTTCCAGAGAGGTGTTGTTACAGTGAGGTGTGTGTTACAGTGAGGTGTGTGTTACAGTGAGGTGTTGTTACAGAGAGGTGTGTTACAGTGAGGTGTTGTTACAGTGAGGTGTGTGTTACAGTGAGGTGTTGTTACAGTGAGGTGTTGTTACAGTGAGGTGTGTGTTACAATGAGGTGTTGTTCCAGAGAGGTGTTGTTACAGTGAGGTGTGTGTTACAGTGAGGTGTTGTTACAGTGAGGTGTGTGTTACAGTGAGGTGTTGTTACAGTGAGGTGTGTGTTACAGTGAGGTGTGTGTTACAGTGAGGTGTGTGTTACAGTGAGGTGTGTTACAGAGAGGTGTGTTACAGTGAGGTGTTGTTACAGTGAGGTGTGTGTTACAGTGAGGTGTGTTACAGTGAGGTGTTGTTACAGTGAGGTGTGTTACAGAGAGGTGTGTTACAGTGAGGTGTTGTTACAGTGAGGTGTGTGTTACAGTGAGGTGTGTGTTACAGTGAGGTGTTGTTACAGTGAGGTGTGTGTTACAATGAGGTGTTGTTCCAGAGAGGTGTTGTTACAGTGAGGTGTGTGTTACAGTGAGGTGTGTGTTACAGTGAGGTGTTGTTACAGAGAGGTGTGTTACAGTGAGGTGTTGTTACAGTGAGGTGTGTGTTACAGTGAGGTGTGTGTTACAGTGAGGTGTTGTTACAGTGAGGTGTGTGTTACAATGAGGTGTTGTTCCAGAGAGGTGTTGTTACAGTGAGGTGTGTGTTACAGTGAGGTGTGTGTTCCAGAGAGGTGTTGTTACAGTGAGGTGTTGTTACAGTGAGGTGTGTGTTACAGTGAGGTGTTGTTACAGTGAGGTGTGTGTTACAGTGAGGTGTGTTACAGTGAGGTGTTGTTACAGTGAGGTGTGTGTTACAGTGAGGTGTGTGTTACAGTGAGGTGTTGTTACAGTGAGGTGTGTTACAGAGAGGTGTGTTACAGTGAGGTGTTGTTACAGTGAGGTGTGTGTTACAGTGAGGTGTGTTACAGTGAGGTGTTGTTACAGTGAGGTGTGTTACAGAGAGGTGTGTTACAGTGAGGTGTTGTTACAGTGAGGTGTGTGTTACAGTGAGGTGTGTGTTACAGTGAGGTGTTGTTACAGTGAGGTGTGTGTTACAATGAGGTGTTGTTCCAGAGAAGTGTTGTTACAGTGAGGTGTGTGTTACAGTGAGGTGTGTGTTACAGTGAGGTGTGTTACAGTGAGGAAGAAGGAAGAAGAAAAAATAACTACTTCTGAATGAATGTTTGAGAGAGATTAATAAGAATGAACATTCTGCCATCTTCTGGTGTTTTTATGGAGGATTTGTCAAATTATGGTCTGAAAAGAAGGCGACTGAGCAAACGTTAGTTACAAATAAAATCTCTGCAGTTATTTGTATTTATTTTTAAGTTTAACTTTTTATTCAATTTAAACAAGAAAATGTTGTTTTGTTATATGCAAAGTAATGTGCATATTCATGCATAGAAGGTAGAATAAATGTGCAAATGATTATAGAATTGGTGCTCTGTTGATTGTGTAAATGCTGAAGGGAAACACATTTATGGCACACAAGAAAAAAAAGTCCTACTTATGAAATACAAAGTCAAAATTAGTTAAAATGTCAAAATTGACCTAAAAATATCTATTTATTGTAAATTGACATTCTAAATTGAAATGATGGCAAAATTATGTGAAACAATGGCCTTTTTCATAATAAAAAAAAAAAATCATAATTTTGATGTTGCATCTCGTAATTAGCACTTAGTTTCACGTCAAAATTATAACTTTTTAACCTCATAATTTCGACTTTATGTCAGAATTTCGACTTTGTGTCTCATATATAGAACTTAGCATATCATAATTTCGACTCTCTCATAATTATGACTTACCAAAGCCTGATTTTTGTTTCTTTATGTGGCAGAAATGGGCTTCCATATCGCAGCAAAAATAAAATACAAATATAAACATCAAATACATTTACATTGTCCAAAACACTGGGCAGATTTAAAGGCAGACTGTCCAGAGCCAGTGTGACCAGAAGCAGAGCGTCTTTGTGTTTTAATATCTGAGGGAAACCCTGAACCATGGCAAACGTGTCATAATGCCAGACCAATCCACGCTTCATTTAAAACATTTTGCATTTTCTTCTCTGAAGCCTTGTGCTTTTGAAATGAAACTGAAGTGCTCTCAATTACAATCTGAAAGGCAACCTTTCTCTGAATCGACACATTAGGTTCCCTAAAACGTGTGCCGTCCGGAGAGCCATTAGCAGAACTGATGCGTTTCCATCAACATCATCATCATAATAATAATAATACGCCGTTGCTTGTTACACAGAATTAAGCATCACCTTCATCTGGATGTCCCTTTGAAATGCTATTAATCGAGAATTTCTCATTGTCGCCGCTTCAAAGGATAAGCGGAGTCCTCAGCATATTTCAGCTGTTTTTTCATCACTAAAACAATAGTGTTTTGAGCGAGGCTTCAGCGAAGTGCTCTTTCTGCCTCGGCCTCATTCAGAGGACCCTGAAGCGTAGGCCACTCACACTACAGCAATTAATGCAACTTAAATGAGTCCCATTAGCAGGCCATATTCTGCTCTCGAAACACACACACTGTCAGGCAGAAACACCCATCTGTGTGCTTTATCACACACACATCACACTGAGTCAATTAGTAATTCTATTGTGCTTCACAGTGCTGGGGAAAATAGTGTTTTCATGCATCTTTATTTTTTCTAAGTTAGGATTAAAAATAAAATAAAATTGTAGGCTATTCATAATCTTGCATTTATATATATTTTTCCAATTAAAAACAGCATTTACTTGTGATGTTCTATATAATGCTTCAAACCTGTGTGACTCAAAAAATGAATTCTTGCCTCTTGTTCGGTTTAATTAAATAAAATAAGCTAAAGTAACACAAGATTTTTTAACATTTTGTCACAACTTAATTTAATTGTGTTCAATCAACCTAATATATTTAAAACTGAAGTTTACTTAATTAATTTGTGTGAAAACTACATGAATCATTTTTGTTGACAACTACCTGGGCAGTGGATCTGTAGTTCCCAGCATGCTTTGCAAGAGACTACATTAAGAAGGTAAATTTAGGGATTAAAGTGGGAAAGATGTTGTTAGTTAATGTTAGTGTTTAATGTTCAGTTATGTTAGACACTCAGAGGACGTTCTGTAATGTTTTTGGATTGTGTGGTTATAATTATGCAGAAGAGTGACTGTGTTTAACCTCGCACTTAGACCTACATTATAATATTTATTGTTACCATGTAAAAAGTGGTTTTAATTTAATTGAACCAAGTATTTCACTTTCATTGGAAGTAACTGTCTAGAGTCCGGTTAGCTAAAATCATAATGTTGGCAATTCCATCAAGGCAAGACAAAATTAAACGTAGTTAACCTGACAAAATGATCTATATTAGGCAAATCTTTATCTAGTGGGAATGACCATTTCTTTTAAGTAGTCTTGAATAAATGAATTTAAGTTCATACAACTAGATTACAACACATCATTTCAAACTAATTAGATTTTGTTGGAAAAATTCAATTCAATTTCGTGGAAAAGTTTTCCTTGATTTAATTAAGTTTGTTTTAACAGCTTTTTTGAGTGAGTGAGTGTATGTTTATATATATATATCATAATGAAAGTCAAAGGGGTTGGAAATTGTTCTTTAAAATATCCTCTATTCAACACAAAATATCTTTAACAAGTGTCACAGCTTGCCCCAACCAGAGAGTTATGTAACCCTTCCTGAGAACTCCAATCTTCCCGTTCTAGACTGCCCTCATCAGCCGGTGACTAACACACTAATGCAGAAACATGACCCAGAGAACACCGGCATTATGACTGATAGAGCTGCTATTCCTGAGATGTAGATCTGGTGAACACTAGTTTACTGGTACTGTAGTTTACAGTTAAACAGCTTCTAACTGGGGTTAGAGATCGGGACACTCTCTGCCATTGACATGACTTGGAAAAGCCGAACTCACCCTCATGATTAAACCTCCTTGGAAATCTGCAAAGCTCAAACACCCCATTATATCTTTATTACTGTATTTCTAATAGAACACTGACAATCTGCCTAAAGCTGGAGATTCAATCCAACCTTTCTGCTGTAGTTAACTCAGCTCTCTAGCGCCACCTTGTGTTGAAGATGTAGTTAACTCAGCTCTCTAGCGCCACCTTGTGTTGAAGATGTAGTTAACTCAGCTCTGCAGTGCCACCTTGTGTTGAAGATGTAGTTAACTCAGCTCTCTAGCGCCACCTTGTGTTGAAGATGTAGTTAACTCAGCTCTCTAGCGCCACCTTGTGTTGAAGATGTAGTTAACTCAGCTCTGTAGCGCCACCTTGTGTTGAAGATGTAGTTAACTCAGCTCTCTAGCGCCACCTTGTGTTGAAGATGTAGTTAACTCAGCTCTCTAGCGCCACCTTGTGTTGAAGATGTAGTTAACTCAGCTCTGTAGCGCCACCTTGTGTTGAAGATGTAGTTAACTCAGCTCTGTAGCGCCACCTTGTGTTGAAGATGTAGTTAACTCAGCTCTGTAGCGCCACCTTGTGTTGAAGATGTAGTTAACTCAGCTCTGTAGCGCCACCTTGTGTTGAAGATGTAGTTAACTCAGCTCTGTAGCGCCACCTTGTGTTGAAGATGTAGTTAACTCAGCTCTGTAGCGCCACCTTGTGTTGAAGATGTAGTTAACTCAGCTCTGTAGCGCCACCTTGTGTTGAAGATGTAGTTAACTCAGCTCTGTAGCGCCACCTTGTGTTGAAGATGTAGTTAACTCAGCTCTGTAGCGCCACCTTGTGTTGAAGATGTAGTTAACTCAGCTCTGTAGCGCCACCTTGTGTTGAAGATGTAGTTAACTCAGCTCTGTAGCGCCACCTTGTGTTGAAGATGTAGTTAACTCAGCTCTGTAGCGCCACCTTGTGTTGACGATGTAGTTAACTCAGCTCTGCAGCGCCACCTTGTGTTGAAGATGTAGTTAACTCAGCTCTGCAGCGCCACCTTGTGTTGAAGATGTAGTTAACTCAGCTCTGTAGCACCACCTTGTGTTGAAGATGTAGTTAACTCAGCTCTGCAGCGCCACCTTGTGTTGAAGATGTAGTTAACTCAGCTCTGTAGCGCCACCTTGTGTTGAAGATGTAGTTAACTCAGCTCTGTAGCGCCACCTTGTGTTGAAGATGTAGTTAACTCAGCTCTCTAGCGCCACCTTGTGTTGAAGATGTAGTTAACTCAGCTCTGTAGCGCCACCTTGTGTTGAAGATGTAGTTAACTCAGCTCTGTAGTGCCACCTTGTGTTGAAGATGTAG